>NC_065446.1:179368583-179669374 GCF_917563875.1 Diabrotica virgifera virgifera
GTTTATTTTAGTAATATTTTGTATTTTGACAACGGCACCCGATTTGGGCGTCGAAACGTTAATAAAATTATTTTTTTCATTTTAATTGTGGCTTATTTCCCATATAAATAATTAATTTTATATGAAAATCGTAACAAGTTCAATTCCCTGTATAAATAAAAATAAGCACAACGGCAATGGTTTATTGATACCATATTTTTTTATTGTCAAAATTTTCATAAATGACTGATATTGCTATAATTTTCTTTATATTGAATATAGGGTGAGTCAAAATGTAAGTACATTATTTTCTCAGTAATTTTAAATGGAACACCCTGTATTTTATATCACTATCGAAAAGTACCACTCTAATTTGTATACAACATTCCCTAAGTTTAAATTTATTAGTTTTCGAGATATTTTCATTTTTCCATGGACCATTTTTTGGGGTTACTTTAAGAATGAAGGTTATAAAATGCCTTCAACAACAAGAGATGAGATGAAAAATAGAATAAAAAGTGTATTTTGAAGTGTTAATTTACAAATGCTTCGTAGTGTAAGGAACTTATTCAATGACCGTGTTTAGGCATGCATAAATGTATTGGGATGTCATTTTGAACTACTTATGTAATTAAATATTTAAAATATTTTATTAAAAGTAGCTTTAATTTTTTCACAAATGTTGAGTTTTGTGTTCATGTTTTTTTTTTGTAAAATTTTTTTCTGATAAATTATTTTTCGTTCTTTATTTGCTACATTTACACATACAGGGTGTTTCATTAGTAATTGTCCATATAGTAACTGGTGAAACCTTAGCACAAAATATGAAGATTTAACCTAAAACACTTAAATAAATTATTCCTCCTTATCGAGATACAGAGTGTTTTATTACAAATATCCTAAAATGATTTTAGCCCATTGTTTTAACACCTTCCAATATTTTTTTGTTCAAACTTGACAAACGGTTTACACATGTTAGAGTACTTTATATATATAACATCGGTTTACAACGTTCTTCGACGTCTTCCGATTTCCAATCTCCATCTCGTTCTGTCATTCCATAGATCGTCCTCGAGTTCTCTGTCCCTGATTTCTCTATCAACTCCTTCTCTCCAACTTCTTCTAGGCCTTCCTGGTCTGCGCCTTCCTCTTGGTTGCCATTTAGAGGTTGGTTAGAGTACTTTAACTAGTGTTAAAAGATAGTTTTCTGCTGTTACCAGAGGCGTGCTGTAGGGATATATACTTAACTTTCCCCCTCACAATCTACGCCAATGTCGTAATAATCAGTTCAGCATGTTTTTTTGATTCTTTGTTACTTTTTACATAAATATCATCCTTTTGTCTAAATGCGGTGGAGTGAGTAATTTTGAAGTTATTTGCGTTTAAAGGTAATGGATTCAATAAGATTATGTACATATTTTAAACATTAAAAATCAGATTATGTGTTTAAAATACAGTCGACTCTCGTTAATTCGAAACTCGAGGGACTTTTAAAATATTACGAATTAATGAGTGTTTGAAATATCACATGGTTCGAAATTTGTGAGGGAAAATAAACATATCTTCGAATTATTAAGTGTTGATCAATTATTATTTATTAACTGCTATTCTATAACGATGACAAAAGTTTGGAGGTACATTCATGTACATACATGTATGTATTATTAATGTGAATTAATCAATCTTTCGAAAGAACTGTATTATACTGGTTTGCTTCAAAGCACATCTGCTGCTCCGAGTGCTCAATAATTTTTTTTAAGAGAAAAAAAGTGCCTGAAATGCTTTTTTATCACTTTCGTTTTGTAGACAGAAGGTTTGTAAGGTATCGAATGAGGATCTTGCTTCCTTAACTGACACCTCTACCTCTGACAACATCTTCATCTACTTGAACAAAGTCAGAAAAACTCACACTGCTGATGTCAACTAATGGTTCTATTGCTGGTTCTTCATCATCCATAAATATTGGAAGATTTTCCTGATCTTATTTTAAGAAACCGGATTTTTTGAAGCAGGTACAGAAAAAGAAAGTACAGAAGAAAAAGTACAGAAAACTGTACTTACTATAATCTTTCCGCATCTTTCTCTCTGCAACTTTGAATTGTCGAGTGCTGGAGGCCGATGAGTTCGAATTAACGCGTCGTTTTGTTATATAACAATGATTTTTTTCGTTCGAATTACCAAGTGCATAAAAATGTATTGATTTAGTTCGAAATATAAAGAGATTTTGTAGGGAACTCGTGATAACTTTGAATTATAGAGAGGTTCGAATTATCGCAGGTTTGAATTAACGCGAGTCGACTGTACACATAATCTTATCGAATCCTTTACCTTTAAACGCAAATAACTTGAAAACTACTCCCTCTATCGCATTGAGACAAGAGGAGGATATTTACGTAAAAAGTAACAAAGAATAAAAAAAAACATGCTGAAATGATTATTACGACAGTGGCGTAGATTGTGAGGGGGGAAAATTAAGTATATATCTAAAGAGCACGCCTCTGGTAACAGCGGAAAACTATCTTTTAACACTAAAGTATTCTAACATGTGTAAACCGTTTGTCAAGTTTGAACAAAAAATATTGAAAGGTGTTAAAACAATGGGCTAAAATCATTTTAAAATATTTGTAATAAAACACTCTGTATCTCGGTAAGAAGGAATATTTTATTTAATATGGACAATCACTAATAAAACACCGTGTATATAAAAGTAGTTTTAACTGTTTTCACAAAATGTTGTATTTTGTTTTTGTTTTTTTTTTTGTAAAATTTATAACTAATAAATTATTTTTTCTACTAGCGTGCAAAAATGTCTACTTTCGCGCACGCATTTTAGTTTAGAAAGTTTTACTTTTCCGCACGCGTGTTACTTTTCCGCACGCGTTTTACTTTTCCGCACGCGATTTACTTTTCCGCACGCGTGTTTATTTAGATATGTTAATATGGCCTTAAAGTAATTATAATACATGCAATAAACTAATATTTAGATATTATTTACTAATTTGTTTCAAATATATCTTATTGTGTTCATGTTTTAATGCAATTAACGCGAGAATTCGATGAAATAAAATCATTTTGACATAATATTCGAAAGTCAAATCAGTAGACCATAACAGTGGTTTTGAATCGTCGTCATGGAAACCAAGATCGTCGTCATGCTAACCAATTATGCTGTAACTTTGGTTTTGACAACCTTGTCAAAGAATTAATTTGTATATGTATTTTCATATTAATTAAATTAATTGATTAAGATTTGGTCATTTTTTAAAGACTCGTAGAAAAAATATTGTTCCTAACGCTTGCAGAAAGTCTCTTTTCCGCACTCGACTGCTTGCCGAACTTCCGCTTCGCGTCGTTCGGCAAACTGCAGTCGCGTGCGGAAAAGTATGACTTTCTGCACTTGTTAGGAAAATAACTATGTCCACCTACCTCTACCGAAAGTATACTTTTCCGGACCTGATTGTAGGGAGCAAAGTTGTACTTTTCCTCCCTAGGGAGTAAAAGTAAAAGTGACGTCATGGTATTTCATTCATGAAATATAACTTATTGACGCCCTGTACAATATCTATTTTCTATTACGTAAGTATCTATACATTTTAACGTTTATTTAAAACACTGTTTAGTTACATTAGTTAACTCTATTTAGTTAACTCTGTTGGTTAGTTACATAAATAAATTAAGTAAAAAGGAAAAAATGACTTGCTATTTGAGGAACGTGGAAAAACCATATGTATAACATGGGAGTAAAGTGCCTTTTCCTCTCTTGAATGATTACTGCCCTCCGCTACGCGTCGGGCAGTAAACTTCATTCTCGGGACGAAAAGTAGCACTTTCCTCCCTTGTTATACAAATAGCTATTTCCTTCTTTATTTGTTACACTTACATACAAAAGTAGTTTTTAATTTTTTCAAAAATTTTGTATGTTGTGGTTGTGTTTTTTTTGTAAAATTTATTACTCATAAATTATATTCCTTTCTTTATCTGCTACATTGTTACATTTATTACCAGCTTGGTAATAGTAATCGTAAATTGTCAGTTTTAGACAATTCAGTCGTGGTTTACTTAAACTTTGAAACGATTTTGACCCGTAATTAATAATTTGCTGCGAAAAATGAAAATATCCCGAAAACTAATAAATTTAAACATAGGGAATGTTATATAAAAATTATAGTACGGTAATGGTCATTTTGGATAGTGATATAAAATACCATAAAAAGTTCCATTTAAAATTACTGAGAAAATAATGTACTTGCGTTTTGACTCACCCTGTATTCAATATACCTAAAGAAAATTAGCAATATCATGAAAATTTTAAAAATAAATAAAAAAATATGGCATCAACAATCCATTGCTTTTGTGTTTATTTTTATTTATACAGTCAGTTGAACTTGTTCCGATTTTCATATAAAATTGGTTATAACTTTATAGATACCATGTAAAACATAACAAACCTTTATATTTTTGTAATGGAGAAGTTAAGAAGATTTCGAATATAAAATAAAATACAGGGTGTTCCATTTAAAAAAACATAAGTTTGGTCTGCCACTATGTTATCGAACACCCTGTAACATTCTAATTAATTTTGAAATGTGAAGCTCAAAGTTGGCTACAATTTTTGTTATTAACTTTTATTGATATCACTCTGTATATTGCCGTATATTATATTTTGAAGTATGAAGTAGTTTAAAGTTGTGAGGTTTAATATTTTTAAGTCCATACTTCATGTAATAGAATACTAAATACTTAACATTTCAGTAGTGTTTTCGAATATTTTCGGTCGCAGAATATGTTAATGAAAGTGACTGCGTAAACTTTGATGTCTTATTATTTCTTTTTATCTCTTTATTTCCAAAAGGGGTAGCTTTTTAATTTCTTTTAGAGAAATGCTATTCACTCCAACATGTGAGGGTTATATGTTAGCGTTATTGAAGACTGGATATTTGGTTTTCCCGACACTGATTTTTATACCATAACTGTTGCAGTTAGTATTCACTATTTGCAAATTTGAAAGTAATTGCAGTCAGTTCTTTGCTGTTCCTACAAATAATACTGTGTCGTTACTGTACCAAATATTATTTATAGCCTGTCTTATCGCTTGCTTGCTAGTGGACTTATAGCAGATCTCTCTCTCTCTTCTCTCTCTCTCTCTCTCCTCTCTTTTTCTCTCTCGTCGTTTCCCCATTACTGAGGATCGTGATTTCTTCCAATATTCCTAACATTTTTTTTCCATTTAGAAAGAGTTTCCAACTGAATTCTTAATTTGGTCAGATCATCTAGTTAGTGATCGTCCTCTTGATCTTCTCCCCGGAACGTTTCCAGAAACAATTAATTTCTCCAAACTATCGTCACCTCTACGAACCATGTGACCGAAGAATTACAGAATTCGTTGCAGACATATTATTGTAAACAGCCTTTTTTTAATCTCGAGTTGGTTTAGAATGGAAACGTTTGTCCCATGAGATGTCCAAGGTATGCGCAGAATTCTTCTCCAGCAGCACATATCAAAGGCATGAATTTTTTGGCGCCCGTGTGCGCGAAGAGTCCAAGTCTCTGAACCGTATAGAAATATTGAGAATAAAAGGGCATTCTCCAGTCTCATCTGGTATTTTGAGAGATAGATCTGTCTTTTCAAACTTTAGTTAGGTGACTCGTCGCATTTTTTGCCATACCAATACGTCTCTGAACTTCTGCTTCACAGTTACCATTGTTAGTTACACTGGACCCGAGATAGACAAAGCTGTTTACTATCTGGTATTCCTGTTTGGTACCATTATTTTTGTCTTAGCTTTATTGATTTTCAGACAGACTTTATTGCTTTTTTTAACTCTTCGCAGGAGATCAAACATTTCTTGTTCATTTGCTGCTAAAAGTGTAGTTTCATCAGCAAATCTTAAATTGGAGATATTCCTACCAGCTACTGTTACTCCACCGGCCCATATTTCTAAAGCCAACCTCATGACATGTTCACCATATGTAAATGTTGAATAAGTCAGGTGACAACACGCATCCTTGTCTAACACCTCTCTCGGTCTTGAATTAGTTTGAGAACTTCTGATCTGGTCGTACTGTTGCTATATTGGACTGGAACAGATTTTTAATAAGTGTCACCAGGTGCATTGGTATGCCCATTTTTATTAAAATGGACCCCAGATTTATCCAGCTTACACAATCAAATCGCCTGTGTAGTTCTAATACCTCTTAACTCACAAAAATTGAAAAATGCGTTTTTTGCAGATTTTTATAATGTAAAGCTAAACTCACATGTCCAAAAAACCTTGTAAGCCATACTTCAGTATTTATATTATTAAATGGGTTTCTAATAGTTCGTATCCCCATTGCTTAGAGTATGAATAGCAATAGTTCTTCTTGTCTCCTGAACAATCGCGATTTTGGGGTTACGAGGTATTAGAAAGACACAGACGAAATGCCTTTTGGCAGTCAACGAAGCATATAATCATAGGTACTTGAAATTCTCTAGACTTTTCAATGAGTTGTCTCAGGTCCAGGATTTGTTCCCTTGTACCTTTACCCTTTACAAACCCCGCTTGTTCCTGAGGTATTTGGTAATGTAGATAGGTTTTTAATCTGTTTTTGATGATATGCAACAGGATTTTACTAGAATGTGTTATTAGTGACAGTGTGCGGTAGTTTTCAGATCTGGTACAGCATTTCTCATGATCATCTTTCAGTGCGTCACAGTTTTTCGATTTCTTTCTAACGCCTTAAATTGTATGTGACAGAAAAAAAGGCACGTCGGTGATTACATTTCGTCGGTGACATTTTTATAACATTTATTCTAGTTATTCTAGTTGTCGATAGATGGCACCATAATAAAAAAATATTTTTTTTTAATTAGATAATATTACAAATATAATCTGTATCATTTATAAGACTATACAAATCAAAGAAAATACCATTTTATAAATGCAAGAAACGCATTTGATTTGTTTTTATTCCAAATTGAAAATAAAATGTGACAACTGTCAGATTTAACTAAAATGTCATGTTAGAATAAATGTCATAAATGTGTATTATCACGGACTTACCCTTTTTCCTATCATTTGTTACGCACTGAAAAATGATCATGAAAAGGACAATAGTAGTTCCTTTTTTTGTAGCGGGATATAAATTGGGGTATACCAATCAGATGGCCATGTTCCTAAATTCCAAACAGCGACACAGCTTATATATAGCAGATACTTTCACTGTAAACATAGCAATGGTGAGCAGATGCACTGCTCTCAGTATTTCTACTTCTTGTGATATTTATTCCATTTATGTACAGGCTATTTAACGAACGTAAAACATTAGACATATCTGAGAATAATCACATCTTAAATTTTAAAATCTACACTTCCACATATCTTCCAATTATTCATTAAGCCCACCTCAAAATTCTGGAACCTTGTACCAGCTTGTACGGGTCTAGCGGATGGGGAGTACTTGGAGAGTTTTGGAGTCACTTGGTAATCTCCAAAAAGTGTTGGCCACCTGCAATCTAATGCATCGCAGTCATGCAAGATATAGTTGACTGTTTCAGGTTCTCTGCCATAGTTCAGTAAGAAAGTCTGTTATGAGTCTGAACTACTTGTCTTCAGTACTATAATCTTATTATTAGCGCATGCATCTACGTTCAATTTACATTTTGCCATGTGCTTGACCGGGTATACTTTCCCAGTGAGAGTTTCGTTGTTTTCGACCAAGCTTTTTCCGACCGCGGACGGTTCCTTTTAACACCCCTACGACCTGCTCTAGACGAAGTATTTTTTAGCTAATTCTCTTTTGGCAAGTTCATCAGCTCCCTCATGGCCTTGTATTTCCCAGTGACCTGGATCCCATACTATGTCGAGTTCTTCTAGACATTCTCACATTAGCCTACAGTTCACATAAGAGCTTCTAAAAGCCTCACTTAATTATCTGTGCATATGTTGATTCGCTTCAGTTCGAAAGACCTCATATTAATTCCTGTAGCACAATGTAATATTTCATACATTTCTGCCTGAAATAAAGAGGTATATTCTCTTAGTAGAATAGAGATGATTAAATTTCCTCCACTATTGAAAATTCCTGCAATCGCGACCGCGGTTCAGTTCTGCACTGGAAATACATAAATAACAATCAAAGTCACCAGATCAATATCATCAGATACGTTTTCTCATTGCACTTAATTGCAAAGTTTTATAAATAGTCCTGGATCCCGCGTACCAAATAAAAGATTATTAATAGCAAGCTGAAAATATGTTCATATCTTAACGGTGTCGGGTCGGACAAACTTTGATGTATGGGGAAGAACACTGGAACACTGAAAAACACAGGAACAGGGGAAGCTTTAATTGTGGAATGTGATATACATGTCATCCTGACAAGTTTATGATTGTGAAAACTTGTTATTTTTTAAGTTTAATAAATATCCAACGTTATATAATATATGAAAAAGTGTTCATCCGATACAAATGTTGAGCATTTTAACCAGTCCGATACGTAGAACATGTCATATGACAGGAATAATGTTGGTGATGGATAGCAGTCTTATTTTTGCATGAGAGTTTAATAAAAGGGAAAACAATTTATTGGAAGTTCTGTCCGACAAAATTCATGGGAAATTTTCGTAGTCCGACGTTGGAAACCTGTAAGATATAGACAGTTTCGAACGTCGGACTACGAAAAATTCCCATGAATTTTGTCTGACAGAACTTCCAACTGATTTTTTATCTTTTCATTACAATATCATGCAAAATTCAGACTGCTATTTATCATCAACATAATTCTTGTCTTTTAACAAGTTCTACGTATCAGACTGGTTAAAATGCCCAACATTTTTGTCGGGACAAACATTTTTTCACATATTATATAGCGTTGGCTATTGACCAGTTTTCGCAATTATAAACTTGTCAGGATGACAGGTTTATTACGTTCCACAATTTAGTATGGTATAACCAGACCCAAACCCAGACATCCAAAGTGAAAGTTATCCTCCAACACCAAATTGTTCTATATGGTCCACATAATGTTCACAAAAAACTCACCATTTTGAGCGTCGGGTTTGGGGGGAGAGGGGGGAGAAATTGGTAAATTCGTAGTTTTTTTAGGTTTTTCGTCGATATTTCTAAAACTATGCGGTTTAGCATGAACAACCTTCTATACAAAAATGTTCGACATTAAATTTGAAATAAAAAAGGCCCTATGCATAATCCTTCTAAAATGAACGGTTCCAAAGTTACGGAGGTAGTATAGTATAATCAACTATTTATAATGGAAAATAAGCCACAATTTTACCAAAAAAAGATTTTATTAACGTTCGAAGCCCAAATCGGGTTTCGTTGTCAAAATACAAAATACTACTAAAATAAACAAAAATGTTGTTGCTAAGTAAAAAAAAATTCTTCTAATAATTTATTTAATCTGACTCATTTATATTGGCAATTCAGACGTATATTATACATTTTAAAGTTGAAGACTTTAAAATGATATCGTCAATATTTATGAGTTGCGTTCCTGGGACGACTTTACTAAAAGATGATTACATGAAATCAATCCCAACTCAAGAATATCTGTCACAAAAAATATCATAGCATGTGATCTGTCTTTAAAAAGACAACCAAATGCAACGATGACAGTAAAATTCTCGCGTTAGGGATTCCATAGTAAATCACGAGGGAAACCCAGGAAAAAAACCTCGTGATACTATCCCGACATCGTAAGTATTTGGTCTTACATTTAATTTACTTTCAAAAAACTAATACCAAATTCTGACTTTAATATGTTTAAATTATAAATAATATTAATAATACATAGATATACAATAAGTAATACTAAAATATAAAATTTGTACTAACTCGATATGTTATTGACTTACTAATCGTGGTATTTTCTTTCTATGGACTTCCTCTTTCAGTATGGGTAACCACATCCTACTGCATTCTACCGAGGAATTTGCGACACAATTGGTTTCATTTAGCATAATTAGAGCCGCTTCTTTGATTTTTCTCTTTTTACTATCTGATTCTTTCAGGACTATACTTGAATCTCTCCATTGAACTCTATGTTCATTATCCCATGCATGTTGACATATTTGAGATCTATCGAATTCTCTATTTTTAATATAAGACTGATGTTCACTTATTCTAACGTTTAATGGTCTTGATGTTTCACCTAAATAAAATTGTTCGCATTCACAAGGTATTTTATAAATGCAATTCCTTGTTCGTTCTTGTTCATTGTTAGGTTTAGTTTTAGATAGAATAGATCTCAATGTGTTTGTTTTTTTTTGAATGCTGTTAAAATGTTGAATGTATTTCCTATTGTTTTAAGTTTCTCGGATAGTCCTTTTATATACATAATATGGTATTGATATTTTCCTCGTATTATTTCTTGTGAATGTTGTAGGATCCCGTTCTAAGTTGTTCTGTTCCATTCGATCCAATCTTGACAATTCCTTATTTATAAACGATAAAGGATAATCATTTTTTAATAAAACAGATGTTAACAATTGTTTTTCTTCTAAAAATGAATTTTCGTTAGAACAAGTAATTTTGGTTCTATCATATAAGGATTTAATGATTCCCTTTTTAACGTTGATGTTGTGATTTAATTTGTAATAGTATAGTATAATTGGTCCAAAAAATGGCCTAACCCAGACATTCAAAGTAAAAGTTTTCCTCCAACACCAAATTGTTCTGTATGGTCCACATAGTGTTCAGTAAAAAGTTACACCATTTTGAGCGTCCCGTTTGGAGGGGGGGGGGAAGATGAGGGAGAAATAGGTAAATTAGTAGTTTTTTCACGTTTTTCGTCAATATTTCTAAAACTATGCTTTAGCGTAAACAATGTTTGTATATAAAAATGTTCTAAATAAAAATTAAAATAAAAAAGATCCTATACATAATTGTTAAAAAATCAACGCTTCCAGAGTAACGGAGGGTGAAAAGTGGAGGTTTTCGATACTTTTTATATTGTTTGGGCAATGTATAATATTATTACTGATGAAAGACATTTTCTTTAACAGGATTGTGTTTTGTAAATAAAATCTGCTATTTCAGTGGCTGATGGTATGTTAGTGATAAGCCCTTGAAGAAACGTCAACCTCACCACCCAAAATCATCATCAATTGCCGAAATAATATAAAAAGTATCGAAAACCTCCACTTTTCACCCTCCGTAACTCTGGAACCGTTGATTTTATAACAATTATGTATAGGAACTTTTTGTTTTAAATTTTATGTAGAACATTTTGGTATAGAACACTGTTTACGCTAAAGCATAGTTTTAGAAATATTGACGAAAAAGTCAAAATCTACTAATTTACCGACTTCCCCCCGATCTCCCCCCCAAACCGGACCCTCAAAATGGTGTAACTTTTTGCTGAATAATATGTGGACTATATAGAACAATTTGGTGTTGGAAGAAAACTTTTACTTTGGATGTCTGGGTTAGGCCTTTTTTGGACCAATTATACTATACTACCTCCGTAACTTTGGAACCATTCATTTTAAAGGATTATGCATCTGGCCTTTTTTATTTCAAATTTATTGTAGAACATTTTTGTATAGAAGGTTGTTCACGCTAAACCGCATAGTTTATGAAATATTGACGAAAAACATAAAAAAACTACGAATTTACCGATTTCTTCCCCCTCTCCCCCCAAACCCGACGCTCAAATTGGTGTGACTTTTTTCTGAACATTATGTGGACCATATAGAACAATTTGGTGTTGGAGGATAACTTTCACTTTGGATGTCTGGGTTATGCCATTATTTGGATCAATTGTATCATACTAAATTAAAGCTTCCCCTGTTCCAGGTTCCCATACATCAAAGTTTGTCCGACTCGACACCGCTAAGCTATGAACAAATTTTCAGCTTGCTATATAACCTTTTATTAGGACTAATATTGTTCTTTCAGTTTTGAAGATACTCACTTGGATTCATACTTTATTCCAACCTTGTATATATAAAAAAATACTTTACACGTTATTGTGTTATACAAATGATAAACAAATGCTATCAAAAATAGTAACGGTATATATAGGTTTATTCCAACAAAACTAGAAACCGTCCATGTAACGATCACTGTCCTGCGCAGTACCATGGAACGTATTATTTCGTTCCCATGGAACCCATGAAACGTTAATTATCTAGTAACGTGATCGTTACATGACGGTTCTTCGTCGTGTTGGAACAAACCTATTATGTACTTATACATGACCTAAAAAATTACCTTTTGTCTATCTTTTTCATTGGCATCTTCTGGCGTTTTCTTTTTTTTCTTTTCCTTGTTAACGGATTCATCACTATCACTGCTACTATCGCTGTCGGCCTCGGATCCTTTTTCCAAATTGTTGCGAATCGCTTCAGCAACAGCTGCATCGAGTTTATCAAGTTGATCGGAATCAAGATTGAAACTGAAATAATCTTCTATTAGATACACAACTCATTGGCATGTTTAAATGTTACATTACTTCACCATTTTAAACCACCCAATTTGAGTCAAAAACATTTTTGGGTCTCTGATTTGTCTCAAACTTGGTGTATAGCTACTGCGTAACATAAAAATAAGACATTTAAGCCCGAACAGTGTTTTAAATATCATTTTTTGGCATTTTACGCGATTTGGTATTTATTTAAATAAATGTGTATATTTTATCATAAGGTATCATCATCATCATTCTCTTTGTCTTATCCCTATGCGGGGTCGGCTTCTCTAATTGCATTTCTCCACACAATTCTATCTTGGATCATATCAATATTAATCCCCTTTACCAACATGTCCAGCCTAATCGTCTCCTCCCAGGTTTTTTTTCTTTGGTCCGACTCCTTCCAGGAATCTGCGCGTCAGCAATTCTTCGTATTGGGTGATTAGCGTCTCGACTTTGAACATGACCAAACCATCTTAACCTATGCTTCCTCATTTTGGCATTAACTGGTGTCACACCTAGACTTCCTCTAACATACTCATTTTCAATTTTATCCTTTTTCGAAATTGAAATTTATCAGTCTTTCCCACACCTGTCCTAACACTAGTCGTCACTCCCTCATACATATCTCTCACAATCTTTACATATTCACCAGGAAGTCCTTTCTTATTGAGTGCCCACCACAGACTCTCTCGAAGAATTCTATCATATGCTTTCTCAAGATCAATGAATACCATATGAGCGTTTGTTTCTTTATTCCTGTATTTTTCCATCAATTGCCTTATAATGAAAATTGCATCTGTTGTTGATCTGCCCTGTATGAAGCCAAATTGATTATTGGATATTTCGTTCTTCACGTATCCGTGTATGTATATTTTATCATAAGGTATCAATAGAAAAATAATGTTTCAACAGAAGGGACTTAATCATATCATTTAACGGCATTATAACAAGTTATTTTGATGTTTTCGATTAAATTTTAGTGTAGAAAGCGTTAAAACGCCATTTTTTACACTTTCCTGAATTCCCAACATACATAATATCCCTAGATTTGGTTGAAAATTTGCCCACAGATAGCCACAATACAGGACTTTAAGTGGTTAAAATGATTTTTATTATTTTACAATACAAAAAGTTAGATGCAATAATATGAGAATCAAAAATATACAGAGTGGGCCAAAGAAAACAGTCCACCTCGATATTTGGCAGTATTTATTGCATTTTAAGGAAATGACGAAACAGGTCAATTTTTGATCTAAGGACACATTTTTACGGTACATACATCTGTCATTTGTCAACCCCCTCCCTTCCACTTCTCCCACTCCTTATTTTGAAATAGGGAATAGGGGTTGTGTGCTAGCTCATTTGAAAGGTTATTCAATTCTCTATTCAGTAATATTAACATTGGACATAATTATTTATACAGGGTGTCCAAGAAAAATTATTTTGAACTAAATTAATTGACACAAAAAGAAGAATGTATGTAATTTATTTAACTCAAAATACATTCTACTGCTGACAGAAAACAGAAAAAAATGTTTATTTGATAAATAAACATTGTTTGTGGCTTAAATTCAATATTCAACCTACCAAGAGGCAGATGGGTGGCAGTTTGAACATTGAAATTAAGCGAAAAGCAAAATTAATTTATCAAAAACATTTAATTCTGTTTTGTGACAATAGTAGAATGTATCTGAATTAAATAAATTACATACATTCTTTTTTTGTGTCAATTAATTTAATTAAAAAAAAATTTCTTGGGCACCCTGTATACATAATTATGTTAATGTTTATATTACTAAATAGAGAATTGAATAAACTTTCAAATGAGCTAGCACACGACCTCTATTCCCCTATTTAAAAATAAGTGGAAGGGAGGGGGGTGACAAATGACAGATGCATGTATGGTTTGTTCAACAGTAAATGGTTGAATTCAATTAGTGCGGTCGTAAATATTATTAAATTTATCTGACCTGGCCCATTGTTAAGACCCACCCGGAGCGATAAGCCACCGAGGTAGACTGGTCTTTTGCAATTAACACTGACTAGACGGTACTCCCATAATAAAGCCTGAAATAAATTTTACCTGAAACCGGGCCTTTTATACTATTATCGGTTAATCCAGGATGTTTATAGTGGTAACTAATTGAACTCAACCATTTACTGTTAAACATACCATACCGTAAAATGTGTCTCCCTTAGATCAAAAATCGACCTGTTTCGTTATTTCCTTAAAATCAGATAAATACTGCCAAATACCGAGGTGGACTGTTTTCTTTGGCCCACTCTGTATAGTCCAGTCGGGATAGCATTTGACCTTGCATGCCGAGCTGCCCAAAATTTTATTTTTCTAATCTTTAGGGGGTTCAATAGTAGTGTTAATTTAAAATCGCGAATGAATTCCTCCGTTGCGTTAGTTTCCATCTTGATTTTAAAGGAGAACCGCTTTTGCTCAATGTCTCCGCCATTTTCAACTTTTCGACAAACAGCGTAAGGACTGTTATACACTTGGGAGCAAAAAAATCGGCTCACTCACTTAATTGTGGTTTACGCTTAGTAATTCCATGTTGTGTTCTTTGAATTAAAACAACTAATGCAAAAAAATATTGTCTCTTATAAAGCTTCCAAAAAATAGTTGTTTTATGCAAATTAGTAACGGGTTGTAAAATTTGCTTACTTCTGTATTTTTTAGAGAATGCAGCAAACATTGTAACGGGAATGTTCTACGCAATGTAAACCTCTATGAATTTGACAATGGTCGTTTCAGTCACTTTTTAAACGTTGATCTGTATGTGCACTTCGAAGTGGAGTAAGTAAATATTTTACAAATGGATACTTCACCAGTGACGGCGGCTCAGGTAATTACATAATTTACGAGAGGGTTATAGTCAGAGGACTGTCACCCGTCGCTTCCTTACGACATAGTCTGCAGTTTCAAGGGCTTACCGTCGATATCAGGAGACCGGTAGCTACTTTCGGGTCTGCGACGCGACGTGTAGTGACATAGAGCGATGATCGATTCCTTGTCCTGAATGTCTTGTGGAATCGGCACGCGAGAGGAGCTGAGCTTTAACAATACTTGAGGAATGTTCGAGGTGTCACCGTAGCTCAGTGGATAGTTAGGAGAAGACTTAAGGCTGCCAATTTGACTCCCAGACAAGCTAACACAGAGCTGAAATAGAACGCACGTCAGAAACAAACTCGACTTCAGTTTGCCCGAGAACATGTTAATTGGGACCTTGGGCAATGGAGCAAAGTTTTATCCTCTGATGAGAGTCGTATGTGCTTGTAAAGCAATGACAGTAGACGACGCGTCTATCGAAGGGCCGGAGAACCATTTCCCCAGTGTTGAAGTGTCAAAACAGTGACCTCTGGAGGTGGCTCGTGGATGGTTTGGGGTGATATATCTTTATAAGGAAAAACATAGCTTGTGTTCGTGCCCAGTGTTGGTCGCGGAGGGGATTTGACAGCAGATCGTTACTTACGGGTATTCTCCAAGACCGTTGTTCCTTACGCCGGCTACATAGGCGACGTAGTCTAGTAAAATAAAATTACACTACATGTAAATCAAAATGTAAATTCCTACAGGTTGAAACAAATTTTTTATCAAAGTTTAGGTGGGTACAAAAGATATTTTCCAGAAAGTATCCAAATCATACAAGGGGATCAATGTTTAAATAATTAAAAAGTCTATAGGATTGTTTTATGCAAAGTTGAAGGGTAAATCTTTCACATAAGACTTACTAAATTAAATTTGACCCCCTATTTATTTAAATAATTACACATAAAACTTTAAAAACAAATTTGCAAAAAATTATTTTTAGCATTTTAAATAAGCACTATAAAATATCTTATTTTACAGGAGAAGTTGCGCTATGTTATCAGTATTAATAAAAAAAATGGTCCAAAAATGTTTAATATTTTTTGAGATATTTAATTTGATTATTAAATGTTACTCTATTTTCAATTGCAAAAACGCGGTTGTTGCCAAAGAAATATTCACCTGTATTAAATCTTATTATTTTTATTTTTATGTATATTTTCGATAAATGTATTGATAAATTCAAATTTCAATTAAACTTCCCCCTAAAATGGCATTTGAAAATTATTCAAATTTGTTTATAATTTGTTTTTTTAATAACGTCGCGGGTTTTAAATATTTTGAAATGCTGTGTCGATAATTGGGTTCCTGGGAATTTTTGACTAATTAACAAAACTTTTTTGTCTTTTTCCTCTTCTTTTTTTTCTTGGAGTTATATTACTACGGGCCCTTTTAGGGTTAAGTTTCATTAAGAATGTCGAATCTCTAAGTTGTAGATTCTAGACCTAAAAATATTAAGATTAGTCTAAAATCACTTAAATAAAATGTGGCTACTTACTGAGTTACAGGGTGTTTTATTTAAAAATTTAAAAATTATTTTTACCAAATACTTTCAAACTATTTGACGTATCCTTATCATACTTGGCAGAAAGTGTGGGTACTATACAGTCTACTAAATTGTGATAACTAAAAGTTTCTAGCTACTATCAGAGGCCTACGATAGGGGATAGTTATTGGTTGACCCTTCCCAAATTCTACGCCACTGAGGGAATTACTATTTTAGCGAAATTTTTCGATTCTCCAATACTTTCTATGTAAATAATATACTCTTTACTGGTAACGATTAAGTCATTAGTTTTCGAGATATTGGACGTTAAAAATGAAACGGCATAGTTATTTTGATTCATTCATTTTAAACTTCCAATATCTCTCAAACTGATGACTTTATCGATACCAATAAAGTTATTTACATACAAAGTATTGGAGAATCGAAAAATTTCGCTAAAATAGCAATTGACTGAGTGGCGTAGAATTTGGGAAGGGTCAATCATTCACTATCCCCTATCGTACCCCTCTTGCACTAGCTAGAAACGTTTATTAATCACAATTTAGTAGGGTGTATAATAGCCACACTTTCTGCCAAGTATGATAAGGACACGTCAAATAGTTTTAAAGTACTTGGTAACAATAATTTTTAAATAAAACAACCTGTAACTCAGTAAGTCACATTTTATTTAAGAGATTTTAGTTAAATCTTAATATTTTTAGGTCTAGCATCTACAACTCAGATTCGACATTCTTAATAAAATTTAACCCTAAATGGGCCCGTAGTAATATAACTCCAAGAAAAAAAAAAGAAGCAAAAACGACAAAAAAATTTTGTTAATTAATAAAAAATTCCCAGGAACCCAATTATCGAAACGGCATTTCAAAATACTTAATCCCCGTGACGTTATTAAAAAAAACAAATTATAAACAAATTCGAATAATTTTCAAATGCTATTTTAGGGGGGAGTTTAATTGAAATTTGAATTTATCAATACATACTTAATCCCCGTGACGTTATTAAAAAAAAAAAACAAATTATAAACAAATTTGAATAATTTTCAAATGCTATTTTAGGGGGGAGTTCAATTGAAATTTGAATTTATCAATACATTTATCGAAAATATACATAGAAATAAAAATATTGAGATCTTAAGCAGGTGAATATTTCTTTGGCAACAACCGCGTTTTTGAAATTGAAAATATAGTAACATTTAATAAACAAATTCAATATCTCAAAAAATATTAAATATTTTTCGACCCATTTTTTTTGCTTAATACTGGTAACATAGCGCAACTTAGTCTGTAAAATAAGATATTTTATAATACTTATTTAAAACGCTAAAAATAATATTTTGCAAATTTGTTTTTAAAGTTTTATATACAATTATTTAAATAAATAGGGGGTCAAATTTAATTTAGTAAGTCTTATGTGAAAGATTTACCCTTCAACTTTGCAAAAAAAATCCCATAGACTTTCGTTAATAAGTGAATTACCTCAGCAGTTAAAAAAGTATTTTTTTTTGCAAAAATGACCCCTTTTTAATTATTTAAACAATGATCCCCTTGTATGATTTGGATACTTTCTTGAAAATATCTTTTGTACCCACCTAAACTTTGAAATAAAATTTGTTTTAACCTGTACGAATTTACATTTTGCCTTTTTTTATTTTATTAGGCTAACGGCTTCATGCTAATGCATGGTAACGCTCGACGTCACACAGTGCAGATTACGAACGATTACCTGGCCAACACAAATATAATAACAATGGACTGGGGTCCATTGAGTCCGGACATGAATCCCATCGAACACATATGGGATGAGCTCACAAACAAGGTTCGGATCCGTAATCCATCACCAGTGATAGTTTCGTAGCTAAAAACTACATTAGATAAAGAACGGGAAGTGATTCTTCAGCAATCAAAGTCTTAAATAACTTAAAACTTTGAATGTTAAGAAACTTAATAAGGTCCTTAAGATCTCGCATGGAAACTGTAACACAACGCAGAGATTTTTTATGTTAATGTACTTTTATGTTCATTACATAATGACTTTCATTCATAACATGTTTTCTCATATACAATATTAAGTTATCTTTGTAATGTTCTTTAGTTACTAACTTTATAAATATTGGTGTCATTACAATAAAAACGACTTCTGTTCACAATATTTTACTTCTAATTTTATCTATATGTGGATAGACACTTAAACAGCGTAGTAAAAAAATATAACTTATTTTACTTTTGAGTCGATTTTTTTGCTCTCAAGTGTAGTTGAAAATGCGATTTCCTATAACTTCTTTTATTACAATTTTTTTCGTGCGGTCGATATTTTCCGAGTTAAGGGGGAAATAGTGGCAGTTAGAGCATAATTATTGAATTACCAGTATAATTACATATAATTACAATATAATTACATAGTACATAGTAAATACACGAGAGCTCTAAAATTTTCGATTTGTATCCCGAGCGACACTTTGACAGTTTTAATTTCACGACCCAAAGGGGAAATCAAAATAACTTATAATAATGCCTTATTACGACATTTTTGGGTCCCTTCTATTGAAACATTAGTGTTTCCATAGATACTGTATGATAAAATATACAAATTTATTTAAAAAAATACCAACCACTGTAAAATCGCTAAAAATGATTTAAAACACTCAAGAAAAAAACACCAAGTTTCAGACAAAACTGAGATTCTAAAGTTTTTGTCTGAATGATTTGACATGAAATGTACCATATATTTATAATATAAAATATAATATACACCTACATGTATCATAAATTTTCAAGGGTTATTCCATTTCAAATCACTCAATTTTGGGTCAAAAAAACTTTTGGATCTCCGATTTGTCTGAACATTGGTATATAGTATATCAGCGGTTCTCAATCTGTGGTACATGTACCACTGGTGGTACATTTAATTTTTTGAGGTGGTACACAAAACGCAAAAACAGCCAAAATCAGCACCACTATTATAGTTAATTAGATCACCTAGTTAAATATGTATTTCAGTAAGGTGGTACCAAAAATAATAAAAAGTATTTGGTGGTACATGACGCAAAAAGATTGAGAACCGCTGGTATATAGCATCTGCGAAATGTAGAAATAAGACATTTAAGGTCAAATTGTCTTCGTTTTCTTGTTCTTTTTTCTCAAAAGGTTATTTTAAGCGATTTTACAGTGATTTGGTATTTATTTAAACAAATTTGCATTTTCTATCGTAAAGTATCAATGAAAAAAAAAATAATATTTTAATAGAAGGGGCTCAAAAATGTCATTATATGGCATTATAACAAGTTAGTTTGATTCAAAACAAGTTTTTGGTCAAATTTTATAGAGTAGAAAACGTTAAAATACCGTTTTTTACATTATCCTCCATTCCCAAAATACATCATATTCGATTTGGCTGAAAATTTGCCTACATACATATAGCCAAAACATGGTACTTTAGGTAGTTAAAACGATTTAAATTATTTTACAATACTAAAAAAGTTACATGCAATATCATAGTCAAAAATATAGGCTTCCACTGTAAGTACAATTAACTCGCGACAAAAATTGTTAAAAAGAAATTGTAATAATTGTAAATACGATTTATTTGGAACAATTTCAGTTCCTATCATTTTTGTCGCAAAGTTAAAAAGCGAAGATATTGAGCAAAAACAGTTCTCCTTTAAAACCAAGATGGCGGCTAACTTAACCGAGGAATTCGTTCGCGATTTAAATTTAGGCTACTATTGACCCCCCTAAAGATTAGAAAAATAAAATTTTGAGCAGCTCGGCATGCAAGGTCAAATGCTATCCCGACTGGACTGATATACTTTTGAGTCTTATATTATCGCATGTAACTTTTTTTGTATTCTAAAATAATTCAAACCTTTTAACCACTTAAAGTTTTATGTTTTGGCTATATGTGGGCAAATTTTCAGCCAAATCGAATATGACGTATTTTGGGAATGGAGCAAAATTTAAAAACATGTTTTCTACACTAAAATGTCTTATTTTTACGTCCCGCAGAAGCTATACACCAAGTTTCAGAAAAATTGGAGATCCAAAAGTTTTTGCCTGAGTGATTTGACATGGAATGTACCTAAATTTTTTTAGTATTTTCAAAAATACTAGTTACGTGACATAACTAATTAAATAATTGAAGGATTCAAAGTGTAATTTTACACAGAAGCATTAGTTTTGGTGGTGGCGGGATATGCCATGGAGCGGTATTGCTTGGAAAGGACATACCGAACTTGTAGAGGTGATTGGGTGAATGATAGCTGACATGTACAATGAAAACATTTTAGATCATGTTTTGCCATTTGCCAGCCATATTGGATATGACAGCTTCGTGTGAATGCACAATAATAATATTTACCTTAAGGGGATGGGTACGTATTTTCGGCTGCAATGCTATTCAAATGGAGATTAATTTTTTTCGACTCCCGAGAAAACTAATAAGTATTTTTGAAAAATTTAAACGCAGAATGAAAGATTACGTTATTAGCTAGGGCTGAAAGTCCCTGAGAACTTCTATAATGTTTATTTTAATAAGTTACAGGAGTGAAAAACTAAGAGAAAATTTAGTGTGATTTTTATTTTCAAATATCTTATTCAAAATAAACTTTTTATTTATTCTAAGGGACTTTCGGCCCTCGGTAATAATTTAGTCTTTCATTCTGCGTTTAAATTTTTCATAAATATTTATTGGGTTTTTCAGAATTCGAAAGAAATTAACACAATGTCCGTGGTAATATTATCTTTGTCTTACAACGCACTCTTTCGAATAGAATATTGTCAGCATATTGTCAGTCAGACAGTGACAATCAGTGACAATTTTAAATATTTTGAGTTGTTGATTAAATAATATTGATATATAGTGTATTTGATAAAATTTAAGACGTGAACTTAATAAAAAGTTATTGTGTATTATTTGTGGAAGATCCAAGCAGGGAATACATCACGATAATATATTCTGTGATCCAAGTATTTTGTTGTTAAAGATGTTCAAAATTGTAAGCGTTCCATAGTAACAATATATTATTAAAAAATCACTTTAACACTTTTCCTCTTTTCTCGATTGAGTATTAGTTTTTGTTGTACATATTGTAGCGTGATTAGTGTAATTACTTCTAATTACAATAAACCAGCGGTTCGTAATTTATATACGACTTTATTTTTTATTTATACAAGTTTACTTTACAAACTTTAGCTTAAGACTAACTCTATTTACAAATATGTCCTATTTATATATGCGATACAGATATTCCAGAAATATCTATATATCTCCAGCTATGTCCATGTGACTCGACCGCTTGCACGTCATCGGCGCTGCATCGGCGTATCTCGAAACATCGATAGTGTTCTGTCTGTGCGGAGACGGGAGCTGGTATACGAGGGTAGGTCAATAATTATTTTGTTACACTGCTCCCCTCTTAAGATCTGAGCGTCCCGATCAGCAACTCTAGATGGCCCAGGATGGCGGAATCTACAGGATTCTCCAGCTCTGCATACACCCCTAGAAAAGAAGTAACAGTCTACTGTCTTTGAAGGGTATGACATCTTCGGGTTCATGCAACACACAGTAATCCGTACGCCAGTTTCTCTGAAGATCACTTCCAGCATGCTTCTCACAATCTTCCAATCCAGATTTTCTACTGCATGGCCAATTTTTGGTAAAGCCAAATCTTTGATGTCATAATTACAGACCATTTTCTTCAAATTAGTTAGAGCACGCCATATGTTCTCGTAGCTTGGTGTGTCCGTATAAGACTTCCTGGTCACTATATACAGCAAAGATCGAGGACCATCTTCCAATCGCAATACTCTTCCAATTTTAGGTTGTTGATTCCTTAACTCGTCCAGGCGGCCGAACTTTCTATTGAATACGGACGAGATTCCTTTAGTCATCTCGAGGTCTTGGGCAACACAGTGGGCTAGAGAGACGTTTTCTGGAACACCAAACAGATCTTGCTGAACTTCTGTGGTCACGCCGAATCTAGCACTCTTTCTTTCTGCGTAATTTGACATAAATTCCTTAAAACTTGGCTGTGGTGCATCTTTCATCTCCTGTTGGAGGACTCGGGCTTCCTCTGTTTCATTTGAGCCAGCATATGGTGCAAGACGATTTATGTGAATAACTTTTGGTTTACCGTTTGGCAACTTCTTAATTCTATATATTACGTCATTTATTTTCTTTTTAACTTCATATGGACCTTCCCATTGTCTTTGCAGTTTAGGACATAAGCCTCGACGACGTTGCGGATTATAAAGCCAGACAAGATCACCTACTTCGAAGCTTTCATTCTTGCATCGAGAATCATATTGATCTTTCATTCTGTCACTGGCTATCTGGATGTGTTGTCGGGCAAGTTCATGAATGTTGTTCATTCGTAATTTCAGGCGGTCAACGTAGTCTTCGCCTGCAACATGTTCCTCGGAAGGTCCGCAGCCAAACTCTAGGTCGCAGGGCAACCGAACTTCACGACCCAACATCAGGCAGGTTGGTGTTTGACCTGTAGTTTCATTTACGGCCGAGCGGTAGGCCATCAGGAATAAATGAATGTGTTGGTCCCAATCTCGCTGATGTTCAGATACAACTTTGGACAAGTGTTTACCCATCGTTCGGTTCATCCTCTCGACCATCCCATCTGATTGAGGATGCAGGGGTGTTGTTCTGGTCTTATTGGCACCAATCAATTTACAAACGTTTTGGAAAAGAGCTGACTCAAAGTTTCGCCCTTGGTCGGAGTGGATCTCCAAGGGAACACCAAATCGGCTGAAGAATTCTTTAACAAGTACCTCTGCAACGGTAGCAGCTTCTTGATTTGGTAATGCATAGGCTTCGGTCCATTTCGTAAAATAATCCATGGCTACCAGGATGTATTTATTTCCAGCATTAGTTTCTGGAAATGGACCTGCAATGTCGATTGCTACTCTTTCCATAGGACTGCCAACATTGTACTGTCTCATGGGTGCTCTCTTTTTACCAACTGGACCATTACCGGATGCACACAGTTCACATTTCTGGCACCATCTTCTTACATCCTCTTTACAGTTCACCCAATAGAACCGTTCTCGAACCTTTTGCAGAGTCTTCGTAATACCAAAGTGTCCACCTGATGTACCGTCATGCAACTGACGCAATACTTCTGACACTTTACTTTTAGGTACAATCAACTGAAGCTTAGATTCTGTACCATCATCGTTCTCAAAGGTTCTGTACAGAAGATCATCTTTTAGTATCAGGCAATTCCATTGGCTCCAGTAGGCCTTGACTTCCGGACTACATGCACTAATATTTTGCCAACTAGGTCTCTCACCTCGACGCATCCAATCCAATACTCTTTTTATACATGGATCGTCTTCTTGGGCTTCTTGTAACTGTTGTGGCTGCCATTGCTCATTAACGACGGTAGTTCGTCTCACAGGGCAAAGCTGTTCATCTACTTTAAGCCGGTGATTACAACTTTCACTGCATGGCCGTATCGAGGAAGCATCTGTATTTGAACCAACTCTTCCAGCCCTCTTCATGCGTCTCTTCGGCATCGTGTCACGAATCACCCTCCGTACCATTTCCACCAAACGTTCATCTTTTCTCTTATCGCCTTTTTCCACGGTTATTACTCGATTGTTTCGTGAAGCTTGGCTAGCTGCTTCGTGTTCCAAGGCAATAGCAAGTGCTTCATCTAAAACTTTCGGCCTTGCTAGTCGTAAAGCTTTCTGTAGTTCATTATCTTTCAGCCCATTGACGAAGGTATCTACTGCAATTTCTTCTAAAACGCTGTCTGGCACCTCTGGATAAGCCAACCGCACCACACGAGCCACATCTGCTTCAAATTCTTGCAGATTCTCACTTGCTCGTTGACTTCTACTTCGCAGTTGTGCTTTGTATACTTGTTGTAGATGGGCATCTCCATAGCGTTTTTCTAGACGAGTGAACAAGGTCTGGTAACAATTTTCTTGACCCTTAGGAATTGATCTTAATATATCTGCAGCATCACCTCGCAAAGCAGCAGTCAAGGAAACAGCCTTTTCCTGTTCGGTCCAATGATTGGCGGTCGCAATAGCTTCAAATTGTCTAAGATATATGGACCAAGAGGACTTTCCATCGAATGGTGGTAATTTGAATCTCATATTATGCGACGTTTCGTCTCTCGGTAGTTCATCTTTCACTAAAGGATCTAACGTTGCTGCATTAACTGATGGTTGTACTTTTGTATCGGTTATCCTGCTCTCTAGCTGTTTGATCTTTTCTTCTACGGTCTCTACACTTTTCTGCATCTTATCGAATGTTCTAGAAACTTCTTCAAATTTCTCATTGTTCTGTTTACAAACTTCTTCTAGTTTTTCGTTGTTTTGCCTACAGACCTCTTTAATTATTTGAGAAGTCTCATCGAATCTTTTAGCAACATTTTCGAATTTCTCGTCGCTTTTTCTACTAACTTCTTCAAGTTTCTCGTCGCTTTTTCTACTAACTTCTTCAAGTTTCTCGTCGCTTCTTCTAGAAGTTTCATCGATCGTTTCAGAAACAGTTTTTAATTTCGATAAGATTACTTGTTCTGCTGACTGGAAGTGGAACGTCTTTGGGTCTTCTCCGTTCTTCGTGAGGACATCCTCGAGTCGTGCTTGTAGGACTATCTTGAGCCCACTGCTGTCCAGATCCCGTTCCTCGAGCTGTTCACGGAGCTGTTTTACTGTAAGTTCTTGTAGCAACATCTTTGGTCGGCACACACGTACTTTCCAAAATGTCTTTTAACAGTCTTTCCGAATACCGAACAATCAACGCACTTTAACTATTCCCGACGAATAAAGTCCAAAAGTATTTTAAAGTCTCTCTGTAATTCACTTATTTATATCGCACTAAGTTAACCGAACACCGACACCAACTGTAGCGTGATTAGTTTAATTACTTCTAATTACAATAAACCAGCGGTTCGTAATTTATATACGACTTTATTTTTTATTTATACAAGTTTACTTTACAAACTTTAGCTTAAGACTAACTCTATTTACAAATATGTCCTATTTATATATGCGATACAGATATTCCAGAAATATCTATATATCTCCAGCTATGTCCATGTGACTCGACCGCTTGCACGTCATCGGCGCTGCATCGGCGTATCTCGAAACATCGATAGTGTTCTGTCTGTGCGGAGACGGGAGCTGGTATACGAGGGTAGGTCAATAATTATTTTGTTACAATATAAATTAATACAATCACTGAATACATAGTTAGTGAAAAAATTATCAGTAGTAATTGCACAAGAGCTCTAAAATTCTATATTAATTTTAGAGATCGAGTGCAATTTGTTGCGATTATTTCATGAATAAAACTGTTCAACACCAAAATTTTATTGTAATTTATTTATGTAAGTACAAATTAGTACAATTAAACACATAGTTGTTATAAATATTAATATGACGGTTGAAAGTCATCACTTTTATAATTTTTAAAACATCTACACGTAATTTGTCGTGTAAAGACAGAAAAAGTAGGGATAGCCGTAAAATATTTACGAATTATGTACCGATGGCCTTAATGAGATTCAATTTAAAAGATTATATTGGCCACCATACAGCCCATCTCACATTTAAATCCCATAGAAGAAAGGAGAAATCCCTAACCTGTGACACTGGGAGGGCTAAGAATTGCAGCACAAAAAATTTCATTTCGAATGACAATTTCAAAATATTCGATATTTTTGTCCATGAGTGTATATTACTGTAAGATTGAGTTTCGGGCACATTCTTTATTTTTTTTTGCAATTTTGTATTACACCCGATAATGTACAATTAGAATGGCATACCTGTTTCTGAAGTTATCACTATGGGTATCACTACTGGTATCACTGTTCTCATCAGTTCCATCATCGCTGTCACTAGACGAGCTACTTAAATGTCTAGTTTCTGCTGATACCTCTTTCACTGATTGGCGGCGACGCTTTTTCGGTAGTACAGTCTTTTTTATATTGGACAAATTGTCAATATCACACAACCTAAAAATAACGAGTAAGTTATAATATATCTTATAAATAACAAAACCAAGCATCATAATTTTTTGTAAACAAACATAATTGCTGTGTAATTACATTTTAAACAATAACCGTGAACTCACGATTTTTACCAATAGAATATTATTTAGCTACATATATTATGACCTATTCTCGATAGCTAGATATACTATTGTCTAACAACGACCCAGAACATAATAATGAGAAAAGAAGTTATGAAAAAGAACCTCAAATATTGAAATCTGAAATTGATTCGGCAATAAAAAAGCTAAAATGTAGAAAAGCACAAGGAGAGGATAGAATAACAGCTGAAATACTCAAAGAAATGGGAGAATTAGGGACGAAGTAATGCTTAGAATTTGCAATGAGATCTGGAATACCGGAAAGTGGCCAAATGACTGGGGTAAACTCACGTTTATCCCCATATACAAAAAAGGTTCTCCGACAGATTGCAGTAATTACCGTACAGTAGCGTTGATATCTCACGCGAGCAAAGTACTTCTAACAATAATCAATGAAAGATTAAAATCCATTCTCTTACAAATTCCACAAGAACAATGCGGATTCGTCCCAGGTAGGGGAACAAGAGAACACATTCTTAATATTCGTCAAATTATCGAAAAATCTCGAGAGTTTAACATAGAAACATATTTGTGCTTTGTTGACTACTCCAAGGCCTTCGATAACGTAAAATGGGATTATACTTAGAGAAATGGGTACGCCAGAACATCTAATCTATCTATTACAAGCACTTTATGTAAATAACACCGCTAATGTAAGAGTTAATAATGTATTTTCGAAAAACTTCAAATTAAAATCTGGAGTTCGGCAGGGATGTATAATATCTCCCATTCTATTCAATATATATAGTGAACACATTATGCGTCAAGTTTTTGAGGAATGGCAAGGTGGAGCGACGATAGGAGGAAGAAAAATAAAAAACCTGCGTTATGCTGATGACACTGCTATATTGGCGTCTTCACCAGAAGAAATGGAAGAAATTATGAATAGGCTAGGAACGGTGAGTACTGAATATGGTTTGAAAATAAATATACAGAAAACCAAAGTAATGATCATCGATAGAATCCGAAACAACCAACCGGAGATAAGAGACTTGGCAGGTTACGAAGTGGTCAGACAATTTAATTACTTACGCTCTGTTATTACTAACAGTGGAGGATGCGAAGAGGAGATCCGTAGGCGCATCATAATGGCCAGATCGGCAACAGCCAAACTTACAAAAATATGGAAGAATACTGACATTACAAAAAACACAAAATTACGCCTTGTTCGAGCGTTAATATTTCCTATCGCCACCTACGCTTCAGAGACTTGGACCATCAAAAAAGCAGATGCAAAACGTATAATGGCATTTGAAATGTGGGTCTACCGGAGAATGTTGCGCATACCATGGACCGCACATCGCACAAATAATTCAATATTAGCCGAACTTAACATAAAAACTAGACTCAGCACAACTATCAACCAAAATATACTGAGATATTTTGGACATATAACTAGAAGAAGGGAAGGCATGGAACGAATGATAGTTGAAAGCAACGTAGAGGGCAGAAGATCCAGAGGAAGATCTCCATTACGATGGTCGGACCAAATAAGGGACATGACTGGTTACTCGTTCTCCGAAACAAAACAACACGCACAGGAGAGAGAGGATTGGATAGAAATAGTCAAACGACTTACATGACGCCACTACATCCTTACGAAGGATAACAGATAGAGGAGGAGGATTATGACCGTTTTCCACCAGTTTATTTAGTCTTTCCTTACGTCATCTTGTAGGCGTTTTAAACTTCTGAGTTGAATAATCATTGTGTTGGGGATTAGGGTGTTCCGGAAAAACCAAAGTTTAAAAATGTTTACCTCCCCGGCTGTTTTCTGGTGATGAGTAGCCTATAAACCCTCAATTTCAAATTTCAGCCCAAAATGTTAACACTAACCCTTGTCTCAAGCCCACCAAAAAAATGTATTTTGGAGTTTTTAAAGATTTTTAATTATTTTTCTATTTTCTTTTTTTGATCTCCCCGGCTGTTTTCTGGTTATGAGTAGATTATAAACCCTCAAATACAAAGCTACTACATATAATTAATTTAAATGGAAAATAGTAACTACATCAATAAAAGTTTGTTTAAAGGTTAATAAAAGTTGCCTTTCTTAAATCGGTAAAACACTTTCTTTGATTTTCAACTATGTATTTTGTACAACACTCACAACACTTGTGTCAACATTTGTAACACATTTTGTTTGCTTTTTTCATTTCAGACATTTCATTGCTCTTCACATAAGTTGAAAAAAGCTAGCAGTGTGTCACAAGTAGTTGAAAACCACAGAAAGTGTTTTACCGATTTAAGAAATGCAACTTTGATTAATCTTTACACGAACTTTATCAATAAATAATCAATCAAATCATAAATAATTCGTCAGTTTGTAAAAAAAAATTGAACATCCCGTATCTCGGAAACGAAGCGTTTGCGGACATATGATTATAAAGCAAACTGTCCTTATTTTTTCATGTAACATTGCCCCTTAAAGTTTGTCGCATTTATTTAGAAACACCCTGTACTGATGACGAACATGCCCAGTTGTTAAAGGAAATAACTTTTTTCTATGGATGCTATACAATGTGCAACTTCTCTCATTACTTACATACATTCAAAACGAAAAATTTCTGAGGCTGTGAGAAAAGTCGGCCATTGCAGTGAGAAATATTTTTTCTCACGGGTTCCATACGTAGAATCGCGGTTTCCATGGTAACATGCACAATACAAACACAAATATTTATGTCAAAGAAAATGTGTCAAATCAAAACTTACCAGGAATTACCTTTCAAAACTGTTCAAATATAACTGGTAACTATAATTTTAAATGAATAAAAGTATATAAATACACACACTGGCAAAATTAGCCGAACACGTTAAAAATGGGACATGTTTGATGTCTCGTATTTCATAAACCAGTGGTCCGATTTGAGTGATCCTTTTAGTATGTTATAGCCTTATTATTTAAGAATATCGTTGTAAAAATATTGTTGCTAGACAGGTAAATACCATTTTATACCGGGTGTACCAATCGTACTGTGTTTTTTTCTTAAAGTTTGGAACACCCTGTGGAATATTCTAGCATATGTAAAATATTAGAATTAATACTTGATTGTAGACTTAGGCTTGCTTAACATTTTCCTTTTCGATTCATTTAATTATGTGAGATAATAAAAAAGTTATGTGCGTTAACAACTATCCATGTTTTTCATCAATAAATCCTCCTAGTAGGGGAGGAAAGTATACTAAATTTGCAGTTACTCGAGCGTTATGGGAACCTATTGGATTGTGAAGAGTATGTGCTAAAATCAGAAAAAGGTTAAGTTAGGTTTTCCATAAAGTGGGGAACTTTTCATTGTTTAATTTAATTTTCCATTTGAAACAATCATTTTTCTCCGATTATAGCGCTATCTATCCATAATTCGAAAAAATATGTCGAATAAAAGTTGCTTATTTTTACGTAAAAAATCCAAATCTGCAATAAAAATTGGGGGCTCCTATTTAATATTTTAAATTAAATCCCCCACCCCACCTCCGTGGGGGCTCGTGACACCCCACGGAGAGGGGTGGGGGCTAAATTAAAAATTATAAATACGAACCCTGCGATATTTTGCGAAATGAACATCAGATCGTAAAACTGCAAAATACACCTATTCAATATTTTTCAAAAATCTACCGAATGGCACCAAACACGACCCCCCACGGAGGTGGGGTAAATTAAATTGAAATGTGGAAATGGAAAATTAAATTGAAAAATGGAGAGTCCCACACTTTATGGAAAACTTAATAACTCTTTTTGGTTGTAGCACCCACTCTTCACAATCCACTCCAGGTCACAAGAACGCTCGAGTAATTGCAAATTTAGCATACTTTTCTCCCCTACTATGAGGATTTATTGATAAAAAACATGGCTAGTTGTTGAAGCACATAACTTTTTTATTTTCCAACATAAGCAAATGAATCAAAAAAGAAAATGTTAAGAAAGCCTAATTCTACAATCGAGTTTTAATTTTAATATTTTATATATGCTGGAATATTCCACAGGGTGTTCCGAACTTTAAGAAAAAAACACAGTATGCTTATTACACCCGGTATAAAATGACATTTACCTGTCTAGCAAAAATTATATTACACCGATATTCTTAAATAATAAGGCTATAACATACTAAAAGAATCACTCAAATCGGACCACTGGTTTATGAAATACGAGACATCAAACATGTCCCATTTTTAACGTGTTCGGATAATTTTGCCGGTGTGTGTATTAAGAATATTAAATACCTACATATGTGTATAATATGTATTTTATTTCAATTTTGGCATATAATCTACATAAAAGCACCTAAATTATTTAATTTTGAAGTTTGAAATCTTGACAAAAACGCATCCATAGAAAAAGTACAGTGTACAACACGTGAGAAAACGATATATTTCTCCCTCGCTTGATTTGCGGCGTGCCAACAAACTTCTGCGCTCGTGAGAAATATGTCTTTTTTCTCTCTTGTTGTACAATATACTATTTTATTATCCAACATAAGCGAATGAATCTAAAAACAGAATGTTAAGAAGGTCTGAGGCTATAGTTGGGTTTTAATTTCAGTATTTTATCAATGCTAGAATAGTCCACAGAGTGATGCGACCTTTGAGAAAAAAACACAGTTTGATTCGTACACCCAGTATACAATGACAGTTTACCTGCCTAACAATAATATTATTACAGTGATATTGTTAATGAATGAGGCTATAACATGGTAAAAAAATCACTTAAATCGGATAACAGGTTTAGGAAATTCGAGCATCAAAAATGACCAAATTTTTAAGTGGATCTATTTTTTGCATCCGAGTGTATTTAAACAAACTGTTTACTATTAAGTTACTATTTTCCATTTAAATCAATTTATAACAACTTTGTGCATTCCTTTATATTCGTATAATTAGTTAGAAACATGTGTTGTTTTTTAACGAGAATAATTGTCAGTTAGGTACTCAAGATATCTTGAGAAAGACCAATAAACGTGAAAAATGCGTAATATTTATTATATTTTAATCCCCATGTTAAACTTGTTATCATGGCCTATGATTACTTTCTAAACATAATATATGTCAAAATAAAATTTAAAACTGAGTTTGTTTTCTTACAAAAGTTGTAGATTAAAAATAATTAAAAGTCTTTGAATAAACCCAAAAATATATTTTTTGGGGGGCTTGGGACAAGGGTTAGGGTTAACATTTTGGGCTTAAATTTGAAATTGAGGGTTTATAGGCTACCCATCAGCAGAAAACAGCCGGGGAGATCAAAATAAGAGAAGAGAAAAATAATCAAAAATATTTGAAAAACCAAAAAAAAAAAATTTTTTTGGGGGCTTGAGACAAGGGTAGGGTTAAAATTTTGGGCTGAAATTTGAAATTGAGGGTTTATAGGTTACTGATCACCAGAAAACAGCCGGAGAGATCAATATTTTTAAACTTTAATTTTTTCGGAACATCTTATTGGGGATGAACGTGCGCTAACCATCTTAATCTACGTTTGAATATTTTGGTTTTAATTAGTGCCACAAATCGACTTTCAACGGGACACAACGGATGCCTTGTTTGCTTTGAGACATTTGATATAGAAATACGGCGAGAAGAAAAGAGAACTTAATTTAGTATTTATAGATCTTGAGTAGGCGTACGTCACACTTCCTAGACAAGAGCTATGGGGTTGTACGAGGGAGAAATGGGTTTCCGAGAAGTACGTATAGCCCCATCAGGGAACACAACATTTTACGAAAACCTCAAAAAAAAATAAAGCAAGGATGAAAATTTGGGAGTAAGTAGTTGAAATTGTCTATTATTATATAAGAAAAAGTTTACAATTCTACATCCCCTCCATTTTGCAAAAATTAAGGGGAATACCCCCTTCTCGGGGGTGAAAAATATACATTCAAAATAAGTCCGGAATTGGATAAAATGACTAATTTTAAGCAACTTTTGTTCTATAGAGTCTTTTCACGAAGTCAATACTTTTCGACTTATTTGCGAGTGAATAGCCGCCGCCTACGAAAAGTATAACTCCGAAAAATGCCGTTAAGAAAGAGTAGAACTTTCAATGAACGCCGCGAAAAATATTATTTTCGATTATATGGTTGTGAAAATTTTTTTTTTCTGATTTTGGCCTTGGTTTAGAATTAGAACCTTTAGCTAGTTTATATTTTAATCACAACCTTTAGTTGTGAAAATTATAATCACTAATAAAGTGTTAGCGAAAAAAATTATTTTTTGAGGAGTATCGGCAAAAAACATCATTTCTCTTTGTGAAAAAAATGGTGTATGCATGAAGTCTGTTGGCCCAGTAGAAGCAGAGTTGTATCTAGTGAGAAGTAGGTTCTTCTTCGTCAAATTTCAAAGCGAATATTTCAACGTGAAATAACCAAAAAAAGGAGCACTTTTCGGAGAAAACTCATTATAACTTTTTTAAAGTGTTTAAAAAAAGGTTTATTTTTGTTTTTTAAAAAAACTTCTAACATTAAAACTAAATCAGTTAAGCTCAAAATATTGTTGGTCCCTGTTATTTTTTGGTAAAAATAATCGCGAAAATAACCCCTAATGAGCATCCCAAATAAAATAAATCGTTACCGCTTCACAAGTTACTTTGTTTATGTATTCTTTATATGATCTATATGTTTCATCGGTTCAAAGTGCTTAGTTTTGAAAAGGCTGTAGTTAAAATGGCTTGAAACAGTCACTAATCACGAGGTTATTCAAATTTTGAACAGCCATATCATAACGATTTTTTGTCTACCAGGTAAACAAAAAATCCAAAATATTCGGAAAAGCAAAACGTAAATTTTATTACTCTTTGAGATTTTTGGTATTATACTAATAATTTTAAGTTATTTTGAAAGAAAAATGGCATTCTATTCAAAATAAAAAAAAAATATTTTACAACCAAACTTTTTTAAAATGGAGCACTCTGAACCAATGAAACTTATAGATCATATAAAGAATGCAAAAGCAAAGTAATTTGTGAAGCGGTAACGATTAATTTTATTTGGGATGCTAATTAGGGGTGATTTTCGAGATTATTTTTACCAAAAAAATAACAGAGTCCAACAATATTTTGAGCTTAACTCATTTACTTTTAACGTTAAAAGTTTTTTTAAAAAACAAAAATCAACCTTTTTTTAAACACTTTAAAAAAGTTATCATGAGTTTTCTCCGAAAAGTGCTCCATTTTTTGGTTATTTCACGTTGAAATATTCGATTTGAAATTTGACGAAGAAGAACCTACTTCTCACTAGATTCAACTCTGTTTCTACTGGGTCAACAGAGTTCATGCATACAGCATTTTTTTTTCAATTTTTCATAAGCTATATTTTTGCTAAAAATATTTTTTTCAATAAAATACTTACTTTTTGAGCTATTTGCGAAAAACCGTCCACAAATATGTTTTTTTTTTCTTAAAAATGAACATGTTCACTCGCAAATGAGTCGAAAAGTATTGACTTGGTGAAAAATCTCTATAGAACAAAAGTTGCTTAAAATTAGTCATTTTATCCAATTCCGGACTTACTTTGAATGCATATTTTTCACCCCCGAGAAGGGGGTATTTCCCTCACCCCCGAGAAGAGTTAGGTTGGGTAGGTGCTACGTTTTCTCGACTTTGTTTTATGGAATGGAAGCTTGGATCTTGAATGCCGCATCAATGAAAAATTAGAATCATTCGAGCTGTGGGTGTACAAAAGATTTCTGAAAATATCGTGGACAGAACACGTCACAAACAAAGAGGCCCTGAGAAAGATGAATAAAGAACACCATCTTAAACACCATGAAAATCTTAAACACCATAAAAACAAGAAAATTATATCTCGGACATATTACACGTGGAGAGAGATACAACTTGCTACAATTGATTATGTAGGGAAAGATTCAAGGAAAAAGAAGCATATGGAGATGAAGAATATCGTGGCTGCGCAACCTGAGTACGGATGTTCATCAAATGAACTTTTCAGAGCAGCCGTCTCTAAAATCCGCATAGCTATGATGATTGCCGACCTCCGTCGCAGAGATGGCACTTCAACAAGAAGAAAGGAGCAAACATGATTACTCGCTTCTCGTCTAGGGACCCATCAAAACATTAAATTAATACACAAACTAGGCTGAGTCACAAAGAGTAGGTTTAAAACAAATAGGGTAAAACAAAGGTTACTACTTTAACTGCACTTACAAGTTAAGGCTATGTTTCGAAATAAATCCTTAGATATTTAAAGACGAAAGGTAGCAAATGTTATAAGGTGGAAGTATTTTATGTTTGATTAAATTTTTTATTAAGTCGTCCGTCAGTTTGTTGTCTATATTTTGTGCATCCAAAGAAAATGTGGTTTAAATCTGCTTCTATTCGACAATCGTCACATAAATTGGTCTTGCCCGAGGAGTCGAATATTTCTCGAAATAAACATCGTATCGAAAAACTGAAAAATACGTGTTCAATAATTTTCAAAAATCTATCGAGTGACACCAAACCCGACCCCCCACTCAACCCCCTAGAGGTGGGGTGGGGGTTAACTTTGAAATCTTAAATAGAAACCCCCAGTTTTTATTTCAGATTTGGATTCCTCATGTAAAAGTAAGCACTTTTATTTGAGACATTTTTTCGAATTATGGATAGATGGCGCGATAATCCGAAAGAACAATTTATCGTGATACCATAGGTAAATTATAGAAACGGAATATCTCGAGAAATACACTTCCAAATTAAAAACCAAAAAATACGTATTTAATATTTTTCAAAAACCTATCGAATAACGCTAAACATGACATTCCTCCTCACCCCCTAGAGGAGGGGTGGGGGTAACTTTAAAATATTTAATAGCAAACTACATTTTTTATTGCAGATTTGGATTCGTCATGAAAAATTAAGCAACTATTTTTCGAAACATTTTTTAGAATTGTTCATAGATGGCGCTAAAAAATCGTCTTTTTCCAGTTATAGCGCCATCTATCAACAATTCTAAAAAATGTTTCGAATAAATGTTACTTAATTTTTCATGACGAATCCAAATCCGTAATAAAAAAAATGGAGGTTGCTATTAATTATTTTAAAGCTAAGGGTCATGTTTAGTGTTGTTCGATAGGTTTTTGAAAAATATTAAACACGTATTTTCTGGTTTTTCATTTGGAAGTGTACCTATTTCTCGAGATATTAGACCGTTTCTATAATTTATCTATGGTATCACGATATATGCTTTTTTCCGATTATAGCGCCATCTATCCATAACTCGAAAGGAATCCAAATCTGCAATGAAAACTTGGGGTTTCTATTTAAGATTTTAAAGTTGCCCCCCACCCACCTCCAAGGAGTGGAGTGGGGGATCGTATTTGATGTCACTGGATAGATTTTAAAAAATGATTGAAAACGCGTTTTTCAGTTGTTCAATCCGATGTTTAGTTCGCGAAATATTCGACCGTTCCGCTATTTTTGGGACACCTTGTATGTAATGTATCTACGTGGAACAGATTAATTTTGAAACCAAAATCCACTCGGTATTGAGGATTATATGAGTGCATCTTCATCGTTAAAAAACGTTAACGATGAAGATATTAATCGAAAAAGCTAACGAATATCATATCCCGCTATACATGGCATTTATTGACTTCGAAAAAGCATTTGATAGTGTGGAACACTGGGCAGTAAAGAATTCCCTACAAAACAGCAAATAGACTACAGATATACCGACTTAATTACAAATATATATGATAAGGCAACAACAACTATTAAGCTAATGAAACAAACGGAGCCTATTAAAATAAACCGAGGAGTAAGACAAGGAGATGCCATCTCGCCCAAGCTATTCAACCAAGCGCTAGAAGATGTGTTCAAACAACTACACTGGGATGGCTTGGGTATAAACATAAACGGGCAATATCTGAATCACTTACGATATGCTGATGATATTATATTAATAACAGAAAGAATTGAAGAATTACAAAGAATGATGGAAGAACTAGATAGAGAATCGACAAAGATAGGACTGAAGATGAATTGCAAACAAAAACCATGACCAATCAACAAGAACTAATAATTACAGTGGCACAAACAAGAATAGAACAACTAAAAGAGTATATATATCTAGGACAAATCACTAGATTAAATAAAGAAAATCAAACCGAAGAAATAAAGAGAAGAATAAGATTGGCCTGGGCATCATTCGGAAAACTGTCTTATACTCTAAAGAACAGAAAATACCCGCAATACCTAAAAACAAGAGTATTCAATCAATGTATACTCCCTGTTCTAATATATGGCTCTCAGACATGGACGTTTACAAAAGAAAATATGGAAAAAATAGCGAAGACAGAAAGATCCATGGAAAGACAAATGCTGAACATTAAACTATCAGACAGGAAAAGAAACGAATGGATCCGTAACAAAACAAAAGTGAAAGATGTCTCTACCCAAGTAGCAAAGCTTAAATGGAAGTTCGCCGGACACACCCTACGGCAGAAGGATGAAAGATGGACTAAGATGATTATACATTGGAGACCGTGGAACCACAAACGAAAAAGGGGAAGGCCACATATGCGATGGTCGGATGACCTGAAGAAACACACTGGGTCAAATTGGATGCAAATTGCCCAAGATAGAGAGGCATGGAAGAAGGAAGAGGAGGCCTATATCCAAGGATGGATGTTTAGGGCTGATTAGATAGATAGATGAGTGCATATTGTGAGTGGGAATGTTGACTACATTCATAATATTCTTGTTTCCACTGATTGTTTACATCATTCTTGATTGTTATAAATAATCTGGTATGCAAAGCTGATAAACTGTTTTCACATCAGAATCAATAGCTCTCTTAGTTAATATATCTAAATAGGTACTCATACTCAAGCCCTATATGAGCTTTAATCCACAAAAATTTGACTGTTCTTTGGTTTAAAGTAATACAAATCAAATTATCAACCAAAGCCAAATAATAATGACATAACAACGATTTGTCTAAAAGTCTCATACATATCTAGAAACTAATAATAAACTTACCAATCTATATTATCGTTTAAGGATCTTTTATATTTGATTAATGATTTTTCTGGTAATCTTTCTAATAGTACGTAACAGTCACCTTTCTGATCTTTACTTGTGTCACCTTCTTCACTGTCTACAGTCAAAACTTTATCATTTCCAAAAATATTACAGTCACTTAAACTTAATTCCCTAAAATACAAAATGTTTTATAGTATTTTTATACAAATACAATATGTTAACGGTATTTTAATATACAGTGATGAGCGCGCTAATAACCGGCAAAATAACGGAACAGACGGAAAACATAATACGTTGTTAAATAAAAAGAGATGAAACTAGTCGAGGTGGGAAATTATCAATAGAAACCTATAAATTTACGTTATATCGATACTTTCCCACCTTTAGACGTATCGAAGTCAAACTGTCACAGAAGAATTTTATAAAATTATCCCCATTTCTCAAAATCTACTACACCAATCTCAGTAAACCATTTTTTTTTATATTTTATACAGTAATGAGTACGCTAATAACCGGCAAAATAACGCCAAAGATGGACAACATAATGCGTGGTGAAATAAAAAGAGATGAAACTAATAGAGGTGGGAAATTATCGGTATAAACCTATAAAACATGATAGAATAGTTTAGAATAGTTTCCCATCTTTAGACGTTAGCTTTTTTTTCGTTTCGACTAACAGAAATAAACGTCAAATTACGACAAAGTAGTAGCTGAATATTTTTTGCCTGAGGGAACGGGAAAACTGTGTCTGTTCAATTTTTAAATTAGTTTTTAAATAAAAATACTTTTAAAATTAAAGTAAAATTAATCGCTTTTGGGTTATTTATGGACAGCCTTGCTTCCAAACTCACTCATTCTAATCATTCTCAGTCCAAAACTATTTAACAATAACAGCTCCGTCCAAATTATTTAATATTAAAAAAAAAATAGCAATGTCAAGTTAACGTCCTACGTATGACCAAATTCAACTAGCTCTTAGTTAACATCTAAAGCTGAGAAACTATCATAAGTGGTAATGTTTTATAGGTTAATACCGATAATTTCCCACCTCTACTATTTTCATCTCTATTTATTTCACAACGCATATTGATATTTTGTCGGTTATTAGCGCGCTCATCACTGTATATAGGGCTACTAAACAAATCTCTAAAAAGTTTAAAAAAAACAGACGTTTTTCGAACTTTTTATAAAATAGCGTCATATAACCTAGGTCATAAATATAAATATTAAAAAAAATATTATTTTAAAAGTTTATTTATTAGTTTTAAGTCTCACTCATTGAATCCCGTTGGAATTTAAAAAAAATGATAAAGGAAGGCAGAAAGGTGTCTCCCAAATTAATGCATTTTTTGGAAGACGCCCTCTGCAGTGGTGAAAAACAACTAAAAGTGTCAACTTTTTTTATACCTCGCCCTGCACAAACATATACCTCGAAACATAAAATTATAACCATAACTATAACCCTAACTATAACAATTTTTTATTTAAAATTATTTTAAAATACTTGTCCTCTTTTAAGTCTTGAAAATCCACTCCTAAAGAGAGGGGTATGGTTTGAAATTTTTCGATTTTTTTTTATTGATCAGAGCAAAATTACCGAAAATATAGCATGTTGAATATTCAACAGCTTTGCGGCAGCTTCGCTCCAGCGCGCTTGAGCGTAGTAAGAACCGTTCAACAGCTGTTCCCCTTCTGTTTTAAATTACTCCGCGATTCAAAACCATTTCGCTGTGCATCACTTTACGATGTGACAGACAAAAAAAGAAATTGAAAATAAAGTTGTCAGAATTTTAAACGCGTTTTTCTCAAAACATATTTTTCAAATGTGGTGGACATAGTAACAAAAACACTATTTGACCAATCCACCTGAAATTTTGCATATATTTTCTTTAGACATTTCGTGAGGTAACGCCGTCGAGATATTTTTTGTTTTATGCTTATCAACGAACTGTTCGTTCGTATTCGCCGCTCCTGCAATACTTAGAGTCGATTTACCGATGGATTCTCGTGTAGTTTTGTCTTCTGAATACAAATCTGAAAACGGCATTTCGATATCTCCTAATCATCTTCGAGATAACCGACCTCAAAGTCTAAAATGTGACGTCACAATCCTTCAAATTCAAATATATATTTTCTGCCGACACACTAAACGTCAACTGAATTCGTTGCTAGTAAATAAGCTAGTTTTAATCTGAATTTGTTAAGCAAAGCATATGTTATTTACATTTGAGTTTGACACTTCGTGAATGTCAAACTAAATTTTAAATTAGGTATTAATAAAATATAAATAACATTTGATAGTGAATTTAATTATTATATAAAGTAAATATAGATGTTTAAAATAGTATATTTTACGAGGGACGAGGGATACGAAACGAGCCGCCTAGCGGCGAATTTCGTATACAGTACGAGCTTCATAATGATAATTAAATGCAAGTTGTATACACGATTTTTTTTATGATCATTCACAATAAAAGATATATTCAAATTTATTAATTTTGTAACGCACTAACGCACACAAATTTTGACAAAGTAGTTTGTCAATTTGTTTACATATTATTGAGAACTGTCAAAGCGTATGTATTTGACCCACCATTCGTCACTGCGCGTGTGCCACCTTCATCGCGAATGCCATATAGCGATTATATTGGTTAAAAATCTGTAACGTAATGAAAATCTGTATCATAATGAAGTTCATTATGATACAGGTAGTGAAATCATAATTGATATAGTATAGTATGAGAATAGAAAAAAATACAATTTGAGTAGATTTTGAAAGCAATAATTTATTAACAACTTTAAAAAGGTGTGTACGAGTATACGGCCTCCCCCTTAATGGAAGTACCTAATGATAAATGGACTGTTCCATTTCCATCTATTGTAGACGATCCAAAACACTTTACTACACTTCATCAGTAAAAAGTATCTTTATTTATTTCACAATATTGAAAATTGTTATTATAAATGTTGTTTGGAATAAAAAAATTATGTTTTGATATATGCAATTACATCCTTCTAATGAAAAAACAATATTTGAAGATTTTTCTCAAATTATAGATACCAACATCATTTTCATTTATAACTCTTTTATTTTTAATTTGACGAAGAAAAGTTATTCTTTATAAAAAGCTCTTTATGGTCTAAGATTTATGATGCAACCATCATAATATATCCAATTTTATTAATTTTATACGAGGTATATAAAAATATGACTTTCGATCAAGAGTAAAGTACCTTTATAGTTCACATTAACAACATTTAAATTAGAATGATAGAATTGCACATTAAAACATCATTTTTAATTCTAAACAACTTTTCATAATAGCAATTTTCCATATTTTGAATTTAAATACGTAAATAAACAAAGTTTTCGTTATGATAATGCTCGCATTTTCAGCTTGTTTTTTATTTAACAATAATAAATGTGTTGATTTTCACCATTTTTTTTTACAAGAAACGCTGGCTTATGTTTCAACATTTTGACTTCAAATTGTTTGTAAATATTCTTTGAATATATACTGAATAGGTATATTATTTAATTTAAAAATAAAATAGTTCTGCCCCAGTTTAAAAAAATTCACAAAAATGTGCTTGAAATGTTAATTTCAAACCATACCCTCCCCTTAAGACTAGATAACTAAATTTTAAAAAAAACTTACGTATCCGAATCTATAATAGAATCGCTTAGTACGGAATCATCATTATTTAACAGATTTAATACTTTGTCAGCCTCTTCTTCATCACCTTCGTTATCTGGGTTATCATTATTTAAGATATCTAATACTTTGTTAGCCTCTTCTTCATCTTCTTTATCTATATTATCGTCATTAGGCATATAGTCCGGGAACTTTTGGTCACTAAGTAACTCAAGAAGTTCATCCCCTATATCTGGCTCTTTTATATTTGACTTTGTTGCCTCCCCTTCTGTTTTAGGCTCATCCGGATCAGTCTTAACATAATAACAAATAGTGTCTTGAGAAGAATTACGACCCTGATTTTCTGAAATTTAAAATAATGAGATCATTAAATTGAAAACAACCTTCCTAAAACAAGTCGAAATTATGTACACTTGTGGGCAAAAAAATCGACACACCCGACGAATTATAGTTTATGCTTAGTAATTTCATGTTGTCTTCTTTGAATTAAAACAACTAATGCAAAAAAATATTGTCTATTATATAATAATAATAATAATGGAGTTTATTTGTAGCAAATAAATTGTACATGATAAAATAAACTCAGTTCCTCACTGAAGTTGTACATACAACTTGTGCGTGAGGGTTAAATTTTGATTATAAAACACACTAAATGATTTTAAATATTACAAAAAGGAATAAAAAATAGTCTTTTTGCTCATCTCTCTTCAAAATTGGGCCCCTCTTCTCACTAATTCAGTTACTGAGAAAGTTTGTTTATCGGACCTACGAAATCTTATAAAATTCAAGAAAGGATTGTGAATAATTGGCGATGGGACTCCTGTGGTGGGACTTCGTCTTCTACGAGAATTACCATGACTTTTTGATTGTGTTTTAGCAATTTTTACAATAATTTTCACGATTTACAAACTTACAAGTGACGTTTCAAATAAACCATTTTTGACATATAGTATGGTATAACCAGATCCAAACCCAGACATCCAAAGTGAAAGTTATCCTCCAACACCAAATTGTTCTATATGGTCCACATAATGTTCAGGAAAAAGTCACACCATTTTGAGCGTCGGGTTTGGGGGGAGAGGGGGGAGAAATCGGTAAATTCGTAGTTTTTAAGTTTTTCGTCAATATTTCTAAAACACAAACTTCTATACAAAAATGTTCTACATTCAATTTGAAACAAAAAAGGCCCTATGCATAATCCTTCTAAAATGAACGGTTCCAAAGTTACGGAGGTAGTATAGTATAATTGGTCCAAAAAAGGCCTAACCCAGACATTAAAAGTAAAAGATTTCCTCCAACACCAAATTGTTCTATATGGTCCAGATATTGTTCAGTAAAAAGTTACACCATTTTGAGCGTCCAGTTTGGGGGGGACATGGGGGAGAAATCGGTAAATTAGTAGTTTTTTTATGTTTTTCGTCAATATTTCTAAAAATATGCTTTAGCGTAAACAGTGTTCTGTACAAAAATGTTCTACATCAAATTTAAAACAAAAAAGGTCCATACATAAATGTTATAAAATCAACGATTCCAGAGTTACGGAGGGTGATAAGTGGAGGTTTTCGATACTTTTTGGGCAATTTATAATATTTTTACTGATTGAAAGAAATTTTATTTAACAGGATTTGCTATTTCAGTGGCCGATGGTATGTTAGTGATAAGCCCTTGAAGAAACGTCAACCTCACCACCCAAAATCATCATCAATTGCATAAAAAGTATTAAAAGTGTCGAAAACCTCCACATTTCACCCTCCGTAACTCTGGAACCGTTGATTTTATAACAATTATGGATAGGACCATTTTTGTTTTAAATTTTATGTACAACGTTTTTGTATAGAACATTGTTTACGCTTAAAAATAGTTTTAGAAATATTGACTAAAAACTTAAAGAAACTAATAATTTATCGACTTCTCCCCCATCTCCCCCCCCCCAAACCGGACGCTCAAAATGGTGTAACTTTTTACTGAACTTTTTTTTTAGTATTATTAATATTATTTATAATTTAAACATGTTACAAGTCAGAATTTGGTATTATTTTTTGAGAGTAAATTAAATGTAAGACCAAATACTTACGATGTCGGGATAGTATCACAAGGTTTTTTCCTGTTTTCCCTTGTGATTTACTATGAAGTCTCTAACGCGAGAATTTTACTGTCGTTGCATTTGGTTGTCTTTTTAAAGACAGATCACATGCTATAATTTTTTTGTGACGGATATTCTTGAGTTGGGGTTGATTTCATGTAATCGAATGAACTATCTTTCAGTAAGTCGTCCCAGGAACGCAACTCATAAATATTGGCAATATCATTTTAAAGTCTTCTACTTTAAAATGTATAATATATGTCTAAATTGCCAATATAAATGAGTCAGATTAAATAAATTATTAGAAGAATTTTTTTGCTTAGCAACAACATTTTTGTTTATTTAGTAATATTTTGTATTTTGACAACGGCACCCGATTTGGGCGTCGAAACGTTAATAAAATTATTTTTTTCATTTTAATTGTGGCTTATTTCCCATATAAATAATTCATCATAAAAATGCCACAAGGAAATAGCTTCAGAACAACATTTTTACTGAACAATATGTGGACCATATAGAACAATTTGGTGCTGGAGGAAAACTTTTACTTTGGATGTCTGGGTTAGGCCTTTTTTTTGGACCAATTATACTATACTACCTCCGTAACTTTTGAACCGTTCATTTTAGAAGGATTATGTATAGAGCCTTTTTTTATTTCAAATTTAATGTAGAACATTTTTGTATAGAAGGTTGTTCATGCTAAACCTCATAGTTTTAGAAATATTGACGAAAAACCTAAAAAACTACGAATTTACCGATTTCTCCCCCCTCTCCCCCCCCCCCCCCAAACCCGACGCTCAAAAAGGCGTGACTTTTTTCTGAACATTATATGGACGATATAGAACAATGTGGTGTTGGAGGATAACTTTCACTTTGGATGTCTGGGTTATGTCATTTTTTGAATCAATTCTATCATACTATATAGAAGTTTCCAAAAAATAACTGTTTTATGCAAATTGGCAACGTGTTGTAACATTTACCATTTGTATAGCATAGGGAATGCAGCAAAAATTGTAACTGGCATGTTCTAAGAAATTAGACCTCTATGAATTTGTCCCTCGTCGTCTCAGTCGCTTTTTCAAACGTTGACGTGTGTATACTTCACCGTGCAGTAAGTGAATATTTTATAAATGGATAATTCACCAGTGAAGGCGACCCCGAAAATTGCATAATTAGGCGAGCGGCACACCCCTAATTTTGAAGCTTAGAAATCGAAAAGGCGACCATGATAGGTGAATGGCAAATTTTGGTTATTCTTTATGTTTTCGAGGTCGCTAAATCCGAATATAAGTTTATTTTTATCTAAATTGGTGGAACATGTTTAAAAATCAAATTTTATGCAAAAATGCAAAAAATCAATTATTTTTCATTTTTACCTCCCTGTATCTTTGGCCGCTGTAAATATTTAATTTGAAAATTTTACTGTGTTATCTTTGAAGAATTTAGATAACAACGTGATTTATCCGTGATGTTTAAACAAATTAAAAGAGGAGTTGTTAATTGTTAAACAATTTGTCGTCAGATTTCGTTAGTTTCATGTTTACTTAAAATAGTTAGCTGACAAAATTTTTAGTTCATAATTTTAATCAACACATCATCCAAACACAATTCATGAAGAAGTTTTCTGGCAAATTTCAAGTCAAAATATGCAATAGGAAAGAAGTTATGTGACTTTATAGACGAGTGGCACTCCAAAAAAAAAAACGCCTATCTCTCGAGATACTGACCACGGTGTGGTGAATGGCTAAGTTTGATCACACTTTTTGTTTTTGATGCTGCTAAAAACGAAAATGAGGTTTATTTTGAATTTTAGATGGAGAAAAATTGTCAAAATCGCAATGTTACAATAAAAAAAAATGAAATCGCGTTTTTCTTAAAATTAAAAGTTACACCATTTTTTTTTCTACAAAACATTGTTTTCTTTGTACTCTATATTTTAACATAAACTTCATTAAAAAGTTAAATTTCAAATTTTGTCACTCAACTTTTGAGATTAAACTTTGCAATTCAGGAATCTGCACATTTTACTTTAAACAATTCATAACTTTTATTATAATATGGCAGAAAGATTAAAACAGACCCATTATTTTCAGAAATGTAAGAATTATATACTATAAAAATTACAGAAGAAAATATTAAAATGGAACAGAGTTGTAACGAGTTAAACGCAAAAAACGTGATTTCATTTTTTTTTATTTTTAGGGTAAAATTGCAATTTTGACAATGTTCACCCAAGTAAAATTCAAAATTAACCTAATTTTCGTTTTCAGCACCATCAAAAACATAAAGTATGATCAAAATTAGCCATTCACCACACCGTGGTCAGTATATCGAGAAATAAGCATTTTTCTGGGGTGTGCCGCTCGAACATAATGTCCCACAACTTTTTTCCTATTGCATAATTTGACTTAAAATTTTTCAGAAAACTTCTACATGAATTATGTTTTATTGCTGTGTTGGTTAAAATTATACACTAAAAATTGGCCACTCAACTTTTTTAAGTAAACATGAAACTAACGAAATCTGACGACAAAATGTTTAAAAATTAACAACTCCTTTTTTAATTCGTTTAAACATTTTAGACAAATATCATTGTTATCTAAATACTTCAAAGATGACACACAAAAGGAAATATTTACAGTGACCAAAGATACAGCGAGGGAAAGTTGAAAAATCATCCAAATTTATATTTCGCATAAAATTTTATTTTTGAACACCAACTCTAGGTAAAAATAAACTTCATATTCGGATTCAGGCACCTTGAAAACATAGCCCAAAATTGGTCATTCACCTTAAAGTTGATTTTCTTGGTTGGTATAACGTAATTTTATGGGTTGCTGTCGCTCGCATAAATAAAAAGAGCGCTATTCGCTCCGTGCGTGACCATGGTGGGGATACATAAAACTATGCCAGCGCCCGTAGCGGCGAAATATGACAACTTTAGCAAATAATGAGTGAATAATAATTTTTTTCAATAGATATTTCGCTTACCTTATTATTGCCGTTTTGCTTTTTATTATTTATATTTTCATACTGACTTTCTTTCCTTCCCCGATCTGGTGGTATATTCTTATCGACATCTATTTCCATTTTGTGTTACGCAGACACCACAAAATTAATAATTCAATAGACCCAGCTAATGTTAAAATGTGGTACTAATAATTCACACTGCCTAATTGCTTTTTATGTACACTTAATTAATGTTAACACCATTTTCTTCAGAGAACTTCCAAATATCTGCTTTTTAATTTGACGTTTATTTGACACTCGAACTGATTGTTTGTATAATAAATTTGTCAAAAATGGTAAATATTACATTACAAATATGTAATATGTGTATCATATGTTTAACGTCAAATTGTGTTCGCCAAAAATTTCAGGTAAATACGCTAGGTGTCGCGTCAGTCATGCACGGAGCGAATAGTCAGAGGACTGTCGCTCGTCGCCTCCTTACAACGCAGTCTGCAGTCTCAATGCCACTGTCGATACTAGGAGACCGGCAGGTATAGTTCGACCAGGTAACGACCAGGGGTCGTATTTTTGAATTCAATCGAATTTATTCGCATACGAGTTAACTCGAATGAAAAATTTCATATACGAATCTGAATCTATATTTTTGAACGTCCTTCGAAATGTTATACGTATACGAGAAGAATTTGCACCGGCAACACTGCAAATTCGAACAACACTGGGCTTAACCTTCATCTGAAGAGTCACAGTGTTGCCATACTTTTTTTGTTTATTTCTTGTATAATTTCAATCAATGGTATAATCACATTATTAAAAAAATAGCTGGAATCGAAACTTAAGCTTGCATAATATTAGTAATATCGGTTTGCAAAGTCCACTATTTTGTTTATTATTATTTTTGTATCCAGTATTTACACTGATATTTTACTAGATTTTTGGTGTTTCAAAACGATTTTTGTGATAGTATGAAAAAATTGAGAATTTACACTGATGTTTTACTATTTTTTACCTTTCAAAACTTTACTTTTTTGGGTTTTTAAAAACTATTTTTAAATAACTTATATAATGGGATAGTAAGAAAAAATTGAGGATATGGCAACGGTGTCATATATGTCAAGCTTAGAGCTTAGATTCAATGCTAGAATACGTACAAAAGTTAGGTTATGTTATATATTCCATCAGTGATGTGGGAGGGAGGGATCACTGTGTTCAATGCATTATCGTACAGTATGTCTTTTCTTTCTATTAAAAAATTATTTTAAACCAGCCATTGAAAAGAAAATTCAATGTAAAAATATTGTATACAAGGATTAAAATTATCAATGAAAACTGAAATGACCTTGAAATGACATCAACAAAACAATTCGTATACGAGCATCCAAATTCGAATGGTTCATACCCATTCGAGTCATCGTATACGAAAAAATTCGTACATGAAGTATTCGAAAATACAAGAAACTGGATTTCGAACGAAATTCTTCTAATTTCGTATGCGAAATATGCTCGAATGAATTCGAAAATAGGGCCCCTGGTTCGGGTCCGCTACGTGTAATTCCAGACAGGGACGATCGATTCATTGTCCTGAGTGCTTTGCAGACTCGGTACGCGACATGAGTTAAGCCTCAAGAATCCTTGAGGAATGTTCGAGGTCTCACCGTCTCTCAGTGGATAGTTTGGAGAAGACTTAAGGCTAACGAGCTATCACAGGACCAAATTGAACGCACGTCAGAAACAAGCTAGATTTCAGTTTGTCCGAGAACACATCAATTGGTACCTTGGCCAATGGAATAGAGTTTTATTATAAGACTAGAGTCGAGTGTGCTTGTAAAGCAATGCCAGAAACGACGCGTCTATCGGAGGCCCAGCGAACCCTTTGACCAGTGCTGCAGTGTCATGTATGTTTTGTTGTGGTGGTATATCTTACAGAGCTTGTGTTCTTGCCTGGTGGTGGTCGCGGAGGGGGTTTGACAGCGGATCGTTACATTACGGATATTCTCTAAGATCTCTAAGACCATGTTATTCCTTACACCGGTTATAGGCGCCGGCTTTATGCTAATGTATGATAACGCTCGATGTCAATATACAATAGAATATAATAACAACGGAGTGGCCTCCGTTGAGCCGGATATGAATCCCATCGAGCACCTATGAGATGAGCTCAAACGCAGGCTTCGGGTGTGTAATCCAGCACCAGCGATAGTGCCGGAACTAAAAACTGCAATAGATGAAGAGTGGGAAGCGATTCTTCAGGAATCAGTCAGAAACTTAATAGGATCCTTAAGATCTCGCATTGAAATCGTTATACAACGCAGAGGAGGAAATCCTCAGTATTAATTTTGAATTTTTATGTGAATTTACTTTTATATTCATTACATACCTAATGACTTTTATTCATAACATGTTTTCTCACATACAATATTAAGTTATCTTTGTTATGTTCTTTAGTTACTAACATTATAAATCTGTGGTACTAATGTCAAAAATTATCGATTTTTCGTTTTTAATGCTAATATGTACATTGTGCGATGAAGAATATGATGACAAAACCCTACATGGCTAAACGCATCCATATAACCAGTAGATGATAAAATTAGTTTCCGATATGTCCACTATTACCACAACACCGCGAACTTTTAAACTCATCTGCTGCATAATCAAGTTTTTTGACATCGGGTTTTGCCTTAGCACCACAGAAATATTGGTGTCATTGCAATAAAATTACTTGTGTATACAATATCTTACTTCTAATTTTAAATATACAGTGTGGGCCAAAGAAAAGAGTCCACCCCGATATTTGGTAGTATTTATTAGATTTTAAGGAAAGGACGAAACAGGTCGATTTTTGATCTAAGGGGGACACATTTTTACGGTACATACATGTGTCATTTGTCAACCCCCTCCCTTCCACTCCCCTCGCCCCTTATTTTCAAATAGGGAATAGGAATCGTGTGCTGGCCTTATTTGAAAGGTTATTCAATTCTCTATTTAGTAATATAAACATTAATTTACACAAAATACATTCTACTGCTGACAGAAAACAGAAAATAATGTTTATTTGATAAATAAACCTTAAATTCAATATTCAACCTACCGAGAGGCAGATAGGTGGCAGCTTGAACATTGAAATTAAGCCAAAAGTAATGTTTATTTATCAAGAAACATTTTTTTCTGTTTTTGTGACAACAGAATGTATTTTGAATTAAATAAATTACAAACATTCTTCTTTTTGTGTAAATTAATTTAATGAAAATATTTTCTCTTGGACACCCTGTATAAATAATTATGTTAATGTTTATATTATTAAATAGAGAATTGAATAACCGTTCAAATGAGCTAGCCCACGACCCCTGTGCCCAACTTAAAAATAAGGGGTGGGGAAGTGGAAGGAAGGGGGTTGACAAATGACAGATGTATGTACCGTAAAAATGTGTCCCCCTTAGATCAAAAATCGACCTGTTTCGGTATTTCCTTAAAATCTAATAACTACTGCCAAATATCGGGGTGGACTCTTTTCTTTGGCCCACACTGTATGTGGATAGACACTTGCAAAATAGCGTAGTCAAAAAATACAGCTTATTTTACTTGAGTTGATTTTTTTGCTCGCAAGTGTATTTTATATCTTTTGCGAACACTAGCTTGCAATTTAAAAAACTAAAATCTTTGTTAAACTTTTTCTTATTTGTATCAAAAGCCAGTGAAAAAATACAGCAATAACCAAAAATCAAAAAATAACCATTTTTATTTGACCTAGCATATGCGATATTCAAAATATTCAATTTAACTTAATTTTATTCACTTCTTATACACAGATAACAGCACTACAGGCCTGAGTGGCCCGTGGTTTCGATGATCTTGACTAAATTCTTCCAATTATCCGATCCTTCACTTGTTATCTTCAGTCTCTTGTTCCCATTTCTTCTGTCAGTCCGAACGGCATTTGTTCTCCTGCTAACAAAATTCTTAGGACATTTCTTTGTTGTGGCATTTGTCCACATGACCGAAACATATCCCAACCATCTAACTCTCTGCGCCCTGATTTTCTGTGTCATTTTAGGTATTTTATCCATCTCCATTAGCTCGTGTTTTATTCTTCTGCGCCATTCCCCGTTAGCCTTCTTTATACCACCAAAAACTTTTCTCAAGATTTTCCTCTCCCGAATCTCTAGTTTCTTTTTCTTTTTGATTCATTGTCCAAGTTTCACGTGCATACAAGATACATGTGACACCGTTGGCCTCACATTGTTATAAGTTCAAATTTTGGCTACCATGGACAAGTTTTTTCCTTCAACAGTGCGTTTAATGATCCTACTGCTTTGTTACCTTTCAACAACCGTTTATCTATTTCTCTCTCTTCGTCTCTTGTAACTGTTACTCCAAAGTGCTCAAATTCAGATACCTTCTCAAATTTACACTCTCTGTCATTCGTCCTTAGAGTGATCCATATTTATTTTCTTCTGCATTTTCCTCTCTCATTTCCATATACTTGGTTTATAGCCAGGCCATATTTTCTAGCTTCTACAAATTTTTTGAACATTTTTCGAAGTTCTATTCTTGAACGTGTCAGAAACATTTAAGTCATCTGCAAAATCTATGCACTGTTGTTTTTTCAGAATTGTGCCGCTTGTTTGGATATTAGCTCCTCTAAATATCTTTTCTAGTACTAGGTTGAATAAGTCTGTTGACAGGGGGTATATTGGTTTTAATTCTCTATTGACGTTACACCGATTTGAAAAACGTCTTTCTATCATGACTTTATTGACTATATTTGGTAGTGTCATTTTAACTAATCGTATCAGTTTCTCTGATATTCCGAGTGACCTCATTGCTTCGTATAGTCCGTTTCGTAATGGATAGTCCTGGATCCCGCGTACAAAAAAAAAGTTGATTAATAGCAAGCTGAAAATTTTTTAATAGTTTAACTGTGTCAAGTCGGACAAACTTAGATGTACGGGAACACTGAAACAGGGGAAGCTTTAATTGTGGAACAGTTTAAAAATTTGGAACGTCAGATTAGGAAAACGTCCCATGTATTTTGTCGGACAGAACATCTAATTGATTTGTTAGCCTTTGATTAAACTCTCATGCAAAAATGAGACTGCTATTACTAACCAACATGATTCCTGTCTTTTGACATGTTCTACGTGTTCCACTCATTAAAATACCCAGTTGGTCATAAACTTGGCTTCAAAACTTACGTCAATGGTTTGGACTAACATCGATCGAGTTATTCAGAAACACTGCAAACAAAATTAAAATTGCTATGATGATAGCCAACGTCCGCAACGGACAAGGCACATGAAGAAGAAGGTGATAAACAGCAGTCTGATTTTTACATGAGAGTTTAATGAAATGGTAACAAATCAATTGGAAGTTCTGTCCGACAAAATACATGGAACGTTTTCGTTCTCTGACGTTCCAAATTTTTAACCTGTTCCACAATTAAAACTTTCCCTTTTCCAGTGTTCCTATACATCAAAGTTTGTCCGACTAGACACTTACGAAAAGCTATTTACTCCGGTCAACTTACACATCCGATGTTACAAAAATTACCATCAAGCTGAAAATTGGCAGGAATGTTCAAAATACCATCATAAATGAAATCTAAAAAGTCATCATAAATCCGACCCGAGCTAAAAAATTTACGCGGGGTTAAAGGTCACCAAATATAGTTTTTAGCGATTTTCAGCGAAACGGTAAGTTTTATCATAAAATTAGTTCTAACAAAAATTGTAGATTAGATAATTATCTATAAAAAAAGAAAAAAAATTAATATAGTTGTATTTATTAACATAGTACGTAGGCATTGTTATTTGTAAGCTTTATTTTTTTTTTATTGTTTATTTTTAAGTGTATACTGGACAATTTTATACTTATGAACGAATAATAATTGTATATGTAGTTACGTGGCTAAAGGTTCTGAACCAAGGACAGAATAAAATATATATAAAAAAAAATGTCTTATTACTTTTTTCCCTAAGAGCCACTGATTTTGATATACAACGATTCAAAAAGTTGTAATCGTCATAATATGCGCACACGTTTCCACACCACCTTTGAGGTAGTGTAATACTTTTTTAACGTGGTTTAAGCGCGTTTTTTAACGTGGTTTCCCAGTAGGCCTATTCCACGGATCTGTTATGATTCTGTTTAATTTGAAGCTATTGAATAATTAATTGATATTGGCAAGGGTTAAAAATGATAAAAGTTATAAAAAGCGGTATAAATTAAAAAAAGGGAAATTTATTCAACTGGTTCATAATTTTCTAATATTTCTTCCTCTTCTCCTTGTTCTTCTTCTTCTTCACTTTCTAGTTCTTCTTCTTGTTCATCCTGGGTGCAAGTAAATTGACCCAATAATGACACAGCGCATGGATCCTCGATAGAATCAAATGACTCCTCAATTGTTGGTGATTCAACATTGGAGCAAGACCGGTTTTGACAATTAGTACATGCTGAACAAAACAGTCCAACTTTTTTGCAACCACATTTAGCGCTACATCCCTTTTTACAGTTGCAAAAAAATGTATTCAGGAGTTTTTCCGGCGCAGGTAGGAGCAAAGTTTGAATTGGTTCTAATGAACTGTCGACTAATTTCCATCCCCAGTATTTTGGATCTAGCTGATAACCAAGCCACACTTGAACTTGGTAATGTACCCGAAAAAGATGAGCAGCTGCTGAGGTTGGAGGAAGACAAGATAACTGCACTTGTTTTTTATTTCGAGTATTTTTAAAGAAACATGCATATCGAAACTTATCTAAGTACGTAGTTTTTTTAGGCGCTCCATACATAGAGAGAAGAAAGCTAATTCCGTTGGAAATAACTTCTTGTGGAGTTGAATTAGTTTTTTTAAAAACTTCACTCCACATGTATGGTCACAGATTTCTGCTCTTTAAGAAATTCTAAAAATTCATCAGCTCTTTCAGTAGGTACTTGCATTGATTAATGTTTTTATATCACGTTCAACGGCAACAATTTCGCATTCACTTAAAATTTTAGCACAAATAAAACAATATTCTGACATTTTTGTTATAACAATGAAAATAACACGAAATAGGTTAAAAAATATAGGTTTAACACGTATTTTCACTCCGGAGTAGTACTCAAGACTAATTAATACCTCTTAAGAATTTCGCCACCCAGGAAGATTACGGTGTAATTTGCATAATAGTAAACAAACTAAATTTGCATAAAGTTTATTGTATATTGAAATGTTTATTAGTATCTACTAAGCAATAAAAATTTTGCCTAGAAAGTTGGCTTTCATTATTATGTTCAAACCATTCTGAGAAAAGAATAGGTAGAGTGATTAGATTAGCCGACGTACCGATAGAACGTGTTTATTCCGACAAAACCCACCTTTACAAATTGAATAAGACGCATAAGTAAGAAGAATTATTATAAGTTAATACTTGATCATATCAATTTACTATTTTTGTTGGAAATAAGCCGTAAAACTGAAATAATAATTCTTATTATTTTCCCGTTACATTTACTTTGTAAAGATTTTTTTGTTGGCACTGTAATAATACAGCTTATAGCTCGTGATGTATATACGTGGTGTACTAATACATATGACGATTAGAACTCTTTCAACTCTTTGAATCGTTGTATCTCAAAAACGGTGGCTCTTAGGAAAAAAAGTATTAAAATATTTTTTATAGATAATTATTTAATCTACAATTTTTGTTAGAACTAATTTTATGATAAAACTTACCGTTTCGCTGAAAATTGCTAAAAACAATATTTGGTGACCTTTGACCCCGCGTAAATTTTTTAGCTCGGGTCGGATTTATTAAGACTTTTTAGATTGCCTTTATGATGGTATTTTGAACAATCCTGCCAATTTTCAGCTTGATGGTAATTATTGTAACCTCACTCCTATTTTTGAGTCTGACTAGACAGGTCTAATTAACAAATTTTCAGCTTGCTATTAATCAACTGTTTTTTGTATGCGGGATCCAGGTCTAGGAGTCGTAAGCCTGTTTAAAATCGATAAAGGGCATATGCAAATCTAGATTTTGTTCATAACTAATGTTTTGTAATAATTGTAGCATAAAAATTTGATAGGTTGTTGCTGTTCCCTGTCTGAAACCAGCCTGGTATTCTCCTATTATCTCTGATTCATAGGTATTTATTCTGGTTCTTACAATATTTGCCAATATCTTAATCGCATTTCTAACAGTGCGATTCTTCTGTAATTTTCACAGATAGTTTTACCACCTTTCTTGTGAATTGGGCAGATGATTGCTGTGTTCCATTGCTCCAACATTTTTTAGTTTTCCCATCTTTTCTTTATAAGTCGAGCTATTTTTTGCTGCAGTATATTTCCTCCAACCTCTAATATCTCTGTGGACACTCCGCTTTCTCCGTTACTTTTATTATTTTTTAGGTCTTTTATTACTGCTGTTATCTCCATTTCTGTCGGTTCTTGTGGTTCTGTTTCTTGTCTTTGTTGTTGTTCTATTTCTTGCCTTTGTTGTTGTATTTCTGTTTGGCCCTATTGTCACAAACATATCTTTCCAGCCAAAGTTGAGGTAAAATTTTTAATGTTCATTACCACCTAACTGTGGCTAGTCATATATAAATATAACATTATTTTTTTTCCTTTTTAGCCTCATAGTCTGCTCTAGTTTTTTAGATGTTCTTTTTGATTCTTTATATTTTTTTTTTGATTTTAAGGTCGCTTGCAGTGTTCATCAAACCAATCTTCTCTTTTCTTGATATTGGTTTTTATGTTTGTCTGTCGTTTCTATCTAGATTGATTCAATATATCAAAACTTTTCCTCGAGATCATCGGTAGATGAAAATAAATTAATAAATAGACAAAAAACATTTTTGCAGCGAAAGTATTCTAAATACTACATTAAATACTTACCGTCTTCACAATCTGACAGATATTCTACCAAATCAACATCCATCAAAGTGTCTTCATTATTTTCATTTTGCTGGTCTACAAAATTAAGAAATGCATAATTAGAACAGAATTACTGACAGTAAATGGACCAAAATTACTACTAGCATACGCGGGTGACATTGACATTGTGGGAAACACAGTCACCAAAGTTCAGGAGACTTTCAATAAATTGGAGGTAGAGGCAAAGAAAGCTGGTTTAGGGGTAAATGAAGAGAAAACCAAATCATGTGCATCAACAGACAAAAGGAACGAGATAGAGTGGAGTTTTAAATATCTCAGAGCAACAATCACTGCTGATATACCCCAGGCTGTGGGTGAAAAATAGGTCGATTTCAGGATATAATTCAGGAATTTTTGAAACCTATCAGGTGTTGTAAAGGACGAAGCCAGGAATAACTTCTACTGAAATGTAACCAAAAATATTGTGCGCTTTTTTTTTTAATTGCGATTTTCATTTGTTAAATTTGCAATTTTTATTCATTTTTAATTTTGTAGCTTAGGATATTGATTTTAGAGAAAAACTTTTTAATCGAAAGTTGCAGTAAATTAAAAAACCTACAATTTGAGCTATGGTAAGTTTAATTTCGTTAATTGGTTATTGCAAAACAGCCTGCGAAAGGTCCAAAATGGCCGTTTTTTACAATTGCATTATTTATTGTACAAATAATTTTTTTTATTTTTTAAAGCTTTAAAATGAAGATCTTTCAATTCCAAACATAAAAAAAATTGTAAAGCCAGATTAACGAATTTGTTGCTTAGATATTATAAATTGTTCATCACAAGAGGTCAAATGTCGAAGGCTATAACTTTTTGAAAAAAAAATCGTAGAAAGTTAGTGAAACATCCAATCTCCTTCGAAAGATTTATATTTTCATATTCTAATGTAAATAAATGCGTAAAACATTTTTAAACCTCCAATTTTTGGGTTTGAAAATAAGGGGGCAAATTTCGTTATAAACATTTAGAGCTGAAGCGGCCCTGTACATCCTATGAGTTTTTAACTTACAGATTATTGTTGCTAAAGATGAAACAAAGATTTTAAAAAAAAATTAAAAATTTCTACGACCAACTGAAGCCGAGATAATTTTTGGGTTTGCAAATAAGGGGGCAAATTTCGTTATAAACATTTAGAGCTGTAGCGGCCCTGTACATCCTAGGAGTTTCTAACTTACAGATTATTGTTGCTGAAGACAAAACGAAGATTTATAAAAAAATAAAAATTTTCTACAACCAACTGAAGCCGAGATAATTGTTTTTTTTTCTTAAGTCGTAGTGCCTTTATTTATAACAATTAAGAAATTATTTTACAGTCATTGACTAAAGAAAGACTTATATTATCTTAAAATAAAAATTGTTATAAAATATAATTACATTTAATTATTAACAATTATTTTTAAAATCGGTGCTTTTGCGAGCGGCCGAATTTTGCAAATCGCCCGGCTCGCTTCAAATCCGCGCGGTCGGAAAACTTTCACGTAACTTGTATTAAATTTTGACAGAAAACAATTTAATAATATTACCGTTATAATATACAATCTATTTACCACTGTATTTGTTTTTCTTGATAAACTTTTATACGTGAAATTTCATTTCTGAAGAAATAATATTACAAAAATGATACAATGTTGTTCTGAAGTTATTTTCTTGTGGCATTTTTATAATCAAGTATATTCAAATGGGAAATAAGCCACAATTTTACCTAAAAATGATTTTATTAACGTTTCGACGCCCAAGTCGGGTGTCGTTGTCAAAATACAAAATAATACTAAATAAACAAAAATGTTGTTGCTTAGTGAAAAATTCTTCTAATAATTTATTTAATCTGACTCATTTATATCGGCAATTCAGACACGTATTATACATTTTAAAGTAGACGACTTTAAAATGATATTGCCAATATTGATGAGTTGCGTTCCTGGGACGACTTTACTAAAAGATAGCTCATTCGATTACATGAAATCAATCCCAACGAAGACACTGGAAAACAAAATCTATAGAACTTTATTCAAATTTAAAAATGACCTAACGTACTATCAAAGAAAATTAATGACACCTCATTACAGTAAGACACCACATTTTTATGGAGTACCGAAAATTCACAAAGCAAATATTCCACTTAGACCTATTTGTAGTACCATCAATTCTCCTTGTAGTGAACTATCAAAATTTTTATTAAATATTATAAAACCATTTGCAAATAATAATGACACATTTATAAAAAATACACAACATTTTTTAAACAAATTATCAAATATTGAATTTAATCCGTTCGTTTATAAATAAGGAATTGTCAAGATTGGATCGAATGGAACAGAACAACTTAGAACGGGATCCTACAACATTCACAAGAAATAATACGAGGAAAATATCAATACCATATGTAAAAGAACTCTCCGAGAAACTTTATTAAAGGAGGAAGTCAATAGAAAGAAAATACCACAATTAGTAAATCAGTAACATATCGAGTTAGTACATATTTAGTATTTTAGTATTAATTAAAATTTAAAATATCAAGTCAGAATTTGGTATTATTTTTGAGAGTAAACTAAATGTAAACCCAAATACTTACGATGTCGGGATAGTATCACGAGGTCTTTCCTGGTTTTCCCTCGTGATTTACTATGGAATCTCTAACGCGAGAATTTCAGTGCCACCGTTGCATTTGGTTGTCTTGTTAAAGACAGATCACATGCTATGATTTTTGTGGCGGATATTCTTGAGTTGGGATTGATTTCATGTAATCGAATGAGCTATCTTTTAGTAAAGTCGTCCCAGGAACGCAACTCATCAATATTGGCAATATCATTTTAAAGTCGTCTACTTTAAAATGTATAATACGTGTCTGAATTGCCGATATAAATGAGTCAGATTAAATAAATTATTAGAAGAATTTTTTACTAAGCAACAACATTTTTGTTTATTTAGTATTATTTTGTATTTTGACAACGACACCCGACTTGGGCGTCGAAACGTTAATAAAATCATTTTTAGGTAAAATTGTGGCTTATTTCCCATTTGAATATACTTGATTATAAAAATGATACATATATATGAAATATATAACTATATTTTTAATTTTTTCATTGTTATATAAATATAATAATAATAATGTTACTTCTTACTATAATATACATAAAACTTTTTCTTCTTGTAGTGACTATTCTTTTTGGATTTCACATATAAAAGTTTATAAAGAAAAACAAATACAGTGGTAAATAGACTGTATATTATAACGGTAATATTATTAAATTGTTTTCTGTCATTTAATACAAGTTACGTAAAAAATTTCCGAGCGCGCGGATTTGAAGCGAGCCGGGCGATTTGCAAAATTCGGCCGCTTGCAAAAGCACCGATTTAAAAAATAATTTTTAATAATTAAATATAATTATATTTTATAATCATTTTTATTTTAAGATAATATAAGTCTTTCTTTAGTCAATGACTGTAAAATAATTTCTTAATTGTTATAAATAAAGGCACTATGATTTAAGAAACAAAAACAATTATCTCGGCTTCAGTTGGTTGTAGAAAATTTTAATATTTTTATAAATCTTCGTTTCGTCTTTAGCAACAATAATCTGTAAGTTAGAAACTCATAGGATATACAGGGCCGCTTCAGCTCTAAATGTTTATAACGAAATTTGCCCCCTTATTTGCAAACCCAAAAATTATCTCGGCTTCAGTTGGTCGTAGAAATTTTTTATTTTTTTATAAACCTTCGTTTCATCTTCAGCAACAACAATATGTAAGTTAAAAACTCATAGGATGTACAGGGCCGCTTCAGCTCTAAATGTTTATAGCGAAATTTGCCCTCTTATTTTCAAATCCAAAAATTAGAGGTTTAAAAATGTTTTACGCATTTATTTACATCAGAATATGAAAACATAACTCTTTCGAAGGAGATTGGGTTTCACCAACTTTCTACGATTTTTTTTCAAAAAGTTATAGCCTTCGACATTTTACCTCTTGGGATAAACAATTTATAATATCTAAGCAACAAATTCGTTAATCTGGGCCTAGATTCCGTGCACTGTAGATATCTACAGTCGCTTTCTGTCGATGGCAATTGTCATGAAAATATTTGAATTTTTAGTTTTAATTCAAATATTTTCTTGTTTTACTAAGTGTCACTTCAGCATCAATTAGAGTATAACCTAGCAAAACTAGAAAATAATTCAATTAAAGCTAAAAATTCAAATATTTTCATGACAATTGACATCGATAGAAGGCGACTGTAGATATCTACAGTGCACGGAATCCAGGCCCTGGCTTTACCATTTTTTTTATGTTTGGAATTGAAAGATCTTCATTTTAAAGCTTTAAAAAATAAAAAAAATTATTTGTACAATAAATAATGCAATTGTAAAAAACGGCCATTTTGGACCTTTCGCAGGCTGTTTTGCAATAACCAATTAACGAAATTAAATTTACCATAGCTCAAATCGTAGGTTTTTTAATTTACTACAACTTTCTATTTAAAAGTTTTTCTCTAATCAATATCCTAAGCTACAAAATTAAAAATCAATAAAAATTGCAAATTTAACAAATGAAAATCGCAATTAAAAAAAAAAGCGCACAATATTTTTGGTTACATTTTAGTAGAAGTTATTCCTGGCATCGTCCTTTACAACACCTGATAGGTTTCAAAAATTCCTGAATTATATCACGTTTTTTCACCCATAGCCTGGGGTAATAAGGATATCACGGACGATATTAAAGGAAGAATCCAGGCAGCAAACAGATGTATGTATAGTCTCCACAATACTATTAAATCTAACAGCCTAATACGAGCATTAAAGATCAGAATATATAAAACAGTGATTAGACCGGTGCTCATGTACGAGCGTGAGACGTGGACTCACCAAAGCAATTGAAAGAAAACTTATGATATTTTGAGAGAAAAATCCTCAGAAGGATCTCTGGCCCTTATCACGATCCTAATAGCAACCAATACCGAATGAGAACAAATGCTGAGGTCAAGCAGACTTATAGGGCCAGCGACGTAGTCCAAGAAATCAAATCTCAGCATCCAAGATGGGATGGCCATGTCCATAGACTCCCTAATAACCGCCTTGCCAAGTTGATCTGGGAGGAAGCTCCCACAGGAAAAAGGCCCTTAGGATGCCCACAAATGCGATGGAGAGACAATATATGGTCAGATTTAAGAACAATGGGGCTACCCACTGACCCAACTATCATGGACGACCGTTCGAGATGGAAGTGAGTTGTGCAGTCAGCCAAGACCCACCTCGGTTTGTAGTGCCACTACTTCACTACTAATGAATTAACAAAACCCTTATATTATTAATTGCAAATTATCAAAATCTGTTTGACAATAAAATTCTGTATGACAGTAACAGCAACCAGGTCAAGGTAGAAAGCGAACTTATTGAGTGTTTTTCTGTCAACAAGGGTGTGCGACAGGGGTGCGTACTTAACCCCATACTCTTCAAAATCTACGAACGCATTATGAGATGCTTTAGAGAATGGCTAGGGAAGAATCACCATCAATGGGACCAAAATTAGTAACTTTAGTTACTAATTTTGACAATACACTCTTATCGCTACATCTAAAGATGAATTAGAACTCATACGACGAGTTCGACGAAAACTGTTAAAGAAAATATGTGGAAAAGTATGCCTCTAGTTAACAAACAGAATACAAAAATAATGATAGTAGACGGACAGAACCCAAATAATTTAAATATAAAGAAAATCCAAAGTACAAAAAACTCGAAGAAGAACTTCTTTAGCGATTATTCATCTTTATTCATTTTCAGTACATTATCATTATCTTAATATTTCCATTCTCAGTCATCATCACTATCTACTTTAAGCTACTGCTCAAATTGCTATATTATGCTCTTTTGTACTTTGTTACCTCGAGACCATATTTGAGAAATATGGATACTTCTCTTCATGATAAAGAAAATCTATAACACCGAAACAGTTAACATTTTCACTTATCTCTGCTCTTTAATAACAAACCAAGGCAGATACAGTGAAGAAATTATAAGAAAAATAAAACAAACAAATAAAAAGAAGATAGATGTCTTTGGGATGTATTGCTGGAGTCGAGTACTAATAGACAAGGCGAAAACGGCGGGTTCGTTGGAAAAAATATTCCCATGATATTTTTTTGCATAATCACATTTGTAATACACCCCAGAATAAGGTTCAAAAAGTCGCCTACGCGAAAAGTGGTCCAAATTTTTTTTTAACAATTTTTTTTTAATCAAATTGCAAAAATCAATATTTTTGACCCATAAAAATTTTTGTTAGGTTTTTTGGACCAATCTGGACAAAAAAGATATCTTGTAATTTTTCTCTAAAGTTGATGGTTTTCGAGTTATAAGCAATTTAAAATTTGAAAAACGCGAAAATGGTTATTTTTAAGACTTAATAACTCGCTTAAAAATTATTATTATGAAAGTCAGAAAGTGACTAAATCAAAGTTTAAAGCACCCCCTACATGATCCTGAAGAAATTTGTGTCATTAATTTATTACTAAGCTGTTATTTTTAATTATTAACAATAAGCCGTAAGATCGTATTGACGCGGCTGTAAATGTGAGTGCGAGTAAGATGCCCCATTGGACTGCCGGAATGGCATCTCTCTCGCACTCACCATAGACGGCAGACTAATACGTGCAGGCGCTCATTATTATTACTTAAAAATAACAGCTTAGTAATAAAATAATGACAAAAACTTCTTCAGGATCTTGTAGGGGGGGGGGGGCTTTTAACTTTGATTTAGCCACTTTCTGACTTTCATAATAATAACTTTTAACCAATTTATTAAGCCTTGAAAATCGACATTTTTCTTTTTTTTTTAATTTTAAATTGTTTATAACTCGAAAACGATCAACTTAGAGAAAAATTACAAGAGACCATTTGGACCACTTTTCACTTGGGCGACTTCTTGAACGTTATTCTGGGATGTCTCACGAATGTGATTATGCAAAAAAATCTCATGGGAATATTTTTTCTAACGAACCCGCCGTTTCGCCTTGTCTATAAGAATGTCTTGGACTGAGAAGAGAACTAATTTATCAATCTTTCCACATATCAAATAAAGACTATGTAGCACTAAAATAGCAGCTAAAAATATTGCCAAGTCTTTCGGCCACGTTATTAGAAGAAATGGTTTGGAAAGATTTACAGTAGGGGGCATAGTCCACGGGAAAAGAAGTCGGGGAAGATCTCTAACCAGATATACAGATCTTATTACGAACCTCACAGCAAGACTCTACCACAAACAATAAAAACAGTGGAAGACCGAGACAAATGGTAATTGATAATACACGAAGATTCTTCAAAAAAGTTGGTTCTTCTTCTAGTTCAATGACCGTTATCGATCGTTGGATATCATGTTCATCAGTAAAAAGCCTCAGAATAAACAAGCAAGGAATGAGAGGGATAACTAAAATAGATAAAAGAAATTGCAAACACTACACACTACAATTGAAAGCACTACACACTCAACTTCTAACTGAAACTCGGTCAGACTTTCCAAAGTATTGGAAGCTACCAACACAATAAAATGAGAAAATAGTAATGGCTATATACGAGTACAAAATTTAAATGTCTTCGTGTTCCGTTCTTACCTTTTGCAGTATCAACTGGTTCATCGGTAGATATTTCATTATTTCCTGGAGTTTCCTCTGAAAGTAAGATATCTTAATATACACTAAGCATCAAAATTAACGCACCACCTTAAAAATGGGACATTTTTGATGTCTCGTATTTCCTAAACCTGTTGTCCGATTTAAGTGATTTTTGAAGTTATACTTCTTTAGGCGCGATATGAGGGTGAATTTTAATATGATTAAAACCTTCAATCTGGGCGCAGTCGCATTATAACTTTGTTCTGATTGGATGTTCAAATGACATGTCAAAAATTATTCAATATGGCGGCTGTGGCACAGCTGTGGTTTGATTATTTATGGTTGTTGCGTTTTGAAATTTGTGGGAAAAGAAACAACAAACAAAAGTTAGTTAATAGTTAGACTGCCTTTTTAAATAGTTTTCATATACAGGGTGTCCCGAAAAGATTGGTCATAAATTATACCACACATTCTGGGGTCAAAAATAGTTCGATTGAACCTAACTTACCTTAGTACAAATGTGCTCACAAAAAAAGTTACAGCCCTTTGAAGTTACAAAATGAAAATCGATTTTTTTCAATATATCGAAAACTATTAGAGATTTTTTACTGAAAATGGACATGTATCATTCTTATGGTAGGACCATCTTAAAACAAAATTATAGTGAAAGTTGTCCACCCCATAAAAAATTTATGGGGATTTTGTTCCCTTAAACCCCCCCAAACTTTTGTGTACGTTCCAATTAATTCATTGTTGTGGTACCATTAGTTAAACACAACGTTTTTAAAACTTTTTTGCCTCTTAGTATTTTTTCGATAAGCCAGTTTTTATCGAGATGCGGCTACTTTTTCAATATATTTACGTAAAAATTTTATGGGGGTTTTGTTCCTTTAAACCCCCCAAATGTTTGTGTACGTTCCAATTAAACTATTATTGTGGTACCATTAGTTAAACACAGTGTTTTTAAAACTTTTGCCTCTTAGTCTTTTGTTCATAAGTCACCTTTTATCGAGATGTAGCTTCTTTTTCAAAATATACCTAAAAATGTAAATTATAAATAAATTTTCAGATTATTAACAGGTCTCTAGAACCGTACTTAACCATATACAAATATGTGGTGGATTCGACAAATATTTAAAATATCTCGATAAACACTGGCTTATCGAAAAAGTACTAAGAGACAAAAAAGTTTTAAAAATAATGTGTTTAACTAATGGTGCCACAATAATAATTTAATTGGAACGTACACAAAAGTTTGGGGGGGTTTAAGGGAACAAAACCCCCATAAAATTTTTATGGGGTGCACAAATTTTACTTAAATTTTTTTTTAAGATGTTGCTGCCGTAAAAATGCCGCATGTCCATTTTCAATAAAAAATCTCTGAGAGTTTTCGATATATGAAAAAAAATCCATTTTCAATTTGTAACTTCAAAGGGCTGTAACTTTTTTTGTGTGCACTATTGTATATAGGTAAGTGAGGTTCAATCAACCTATTTTTGACCCCAGAATCTGTGTTATAATTTATGACCAATCTTTTCGGGACACCCTGTATATTTTTGGACTTTTGGACTATTTTGGACAAGGAAAACTCATTCTAATTTGGTAAGTAGTTTTTATTATAATCATATTGTAATTATACATTTGGATTAGGTTGGAATAAATTTATTTTCTCAAGAATGGGGATTTTAGAGAGAAATCCGAAATTAGGTCCGATTTTTATTTTTAAATTATGATTTTATGGCGTAGATTTATTTATCTAGTAGGTATGTAATGCTTTGATTTACATACTTAATTTGATTACCAACAAAAGTTCTACCAATCTTCATCTAATATATTGTTTTCTTACTGTTTTGTTATATTTTAATAGTTTCTTCCACAAAAATCAAACTCTACATAATTTGATTAAATTCAGAACAACTGTCAAACAGTAAAACGTTCAGTTGCCCTATTTTCCACATGACAAATAATGTGTAATTGGATGAGTGAGTCTAGGCTTCGATTACGAATCAAAGCGTCCCCAAATTCGCGGGTTCGAATCCCGATGCAAGTTTTTATTTTTTTTATGCATTTTATGATTGTAAGTATATTTGTTATATAATTCTTTTTTTTTTTCAGAAACTGCGTATTTAAAATTTTTGCCAACAATTATTATCGTTCAGAAATAATTTTTTCTTTGTGGCATTTTTCAATGTGTTTGTGTGCGTTTTATTCTTGTATTTTTTAAAATTTTTGGTATTGTCTTAATACAATTTTTTGGAAAGTAGTAAGTATTAAAACTAGTTTAATATTTAAATAAAATATAAATAAACTGTTTAAAGTACATTATATCAATTTCGTTAAAATCACATAATATGTAATAGAAGTATAACTTCTTACGTGCGTACAAAGTACACACACATTTTTTTTAGTAAATGTATTATAGCTTTATTCTTCAAGAATATCGATGTAATAATATTGTTGCTAAACAGATAAGTGTCATTGTATACCGGGTGTAACAATGATAGTATGTTTTTTCCTCAAAGTTTGGAACGCCCTGTGGAATATTCTAGCGTATATAAAAGATTGAAATTAAAACTCAACTATAGCAAAACTATAATCAGCACCTTGTATTGATGAATAACATGGCTAGTTGTTAAAGTACCTAACTTTTTTATTATTACACATAAGCGAATGAATCAAAAAGCAGAATATTAAGAAAGCCTAAGGCTATAGTTGAGTTTTAATTTTAATATTTTATATACGCTAGAATATTCCACAGGGTGTTCCAAACTTTGAGGAAAAAACATACTATCATTGTTACACTCGGTATACAATGACACTTACCTGTTTAGCAATAATATTATTACATCGATATTCTTGAACAATAAACCTATAATTATACTAAAAAAATCACTCAAATCGGACAACAGGTTTAGGAACTGCGAGACATCACAAAGGTCTCATTTTTAAGGTGGTGCGCTAATTTTGATTCTTAGTGTATAATACAATCAATTGAAAAATAGTAATGGTTAAATTATATAAAATTTAAATTCGTTCTTAGACCTTCATTGCATGATAAATAATTGTAAAGACAAAACAAAGAAACACTCCACCATTTTACAGAGTGGTATGAATTCCAAAAAAAAAAAAACAAAACTAATATCTCCTTAACATTTTACAACAAAAACTTTTTATCAAGACATCAAAATTATCATACTAAGGCCGTCCGAATAAGTACTTAGCCTCCAAAATAAAAACGAAATTTTTGAAAAAGTGGTGATTTATTCCTGAACGTAATCTCCTTATAGCTAGATAAACTTGACACATCGATGCTCCATTTCTGTGACCCGTCTGAAAAATACGTTTTTTCGAGCTCTGCAAACTAGGCTTAAGTGGCGGCGATGAACTCCTCATTCGACCTAAATTTCTGCCCGGCGAGTCACTTTCTTAAGTTTGAAAACAAAAAGAAGTCGTACAGGGAAAAATCTGGAGAATACGGTGGATGGGACAGAAGTTCCTAGCCCAATTCGTCCAGTTTGGCCATGGCGACAGCGTAGAGCCAGTGCGTTGTTATGGTGGAAATGCATTTTTTTCTTCCTCAAGTGGGTCCGTTTTTTCTGCAATCGGCCCAATAATCCGGGATAGTGTAACGGTTCACACGTTACGAAATCATTTTTGAACTCTTTAATTATTTTTATAATTATTTTCTTTTGATCCCTTAATTCAATTTCTCTAATTTGCTCGTTTATAACTCGCTTTTTTGGTCGCATTTATAACTACATGTGATTTTCTTTTATAGTTTAAAATATTTATTTAATGACGTCATACCTGAACACACTTAAAACTACCTGTTAGTTTCTTGGGTTGCCATCGGTGAATATTCTGTGGTGTTCTGGGAGTTTGACGTCGTACTCGTGGAAGGAAGGAGACGAGACTTGACTGCTGGCTGTCGAATCGGTTAGACCAATGGCGGGTTGATAATTAAAAACTAAATTACTTTTATTAAATGTCTTTAGTGCAATTTTTAAGTGAAAGTTACCAATTGTTGTCTGGAGTAAGAATGGAAGTACCGTCAATGGAACCTGAATAAAAATCATCCGTAATTATTTTTTTGACATAAGGTTAATGGCCTTGGATCTTAGATTATTTTTTTCATTAAAACTATTGCTTAATTATTGAATTTAGTACCTTTTAATCATTCCACTGTGTTCAATATTTGTTCGGAGAAAGTTCTAATAGTCTTAATTTTTGGTTAGTAAAGTTTGAAGTCTGTCCACATCCAATATTTGATAAATTGTGAACAAAGCTATGCTCATATCACACTGGCAATAAAATTATCCTATAATATTTTGTTCTAAATATCATATTCTGTATTTAAATTCTGCATCAAGGTCACACTCATACCTGTTCACATCTGATAAACTTTGCTAATGGATTTTTTTATTGCTGTTCATTTTAAAAACCTCTTCCTCATTATTATTTCTTCTTTTGTTTTTTACTCACACATGTTCGATTGGAAATTGGAAATAAAACTGGGAATGTTTTGTTTTTTTAGCCATTTGGGAGAAATATTAAAACCTACCATGTAGATCCTTCGACCACCTGGAAGGGGCCAATTACAGCCACGGCAACAGTCAAGTCATTTGGGAACAAGCTTATGGGGCGTTCCAGCTCCTGATTTCCTTTACATCTGAACCTACAGGAGGTACAGTTTTGCACCACCATGGTGCTCATTTTCAGGTATGAAGTCTTTTTAGAAGTCGGTTGGGTTTGTTTGGGAACAATCAGTTTTGTGACTAAGAGTAACTATTGTGGTTTATATCGCAGACATTTGGTTGATAAACTATGTTATTAATTTTTTTTTCAGATTTAGCTTACCATTGTTTTTTTATATAACATATTGGAATATTAATGTATTAGGTCCCCAAACTTGTTTACGATCCTACGGTACGTTACTTGTGCACAAGGAATAAGCCCAGAAAATTAGGTTTTTATACTTTATTATTGCTTTGATTGGTTGATGTTATTCGGGTAAATTTAGGTTGTAATATTAATTGCTTGTTTCCAAGATATTTTGTTGTCTATTCGCTTTACTTCATTTATTCGGTCATTTTAAGTCGTTTGTATCTTTATCTTAACTTCATTTCTTTAACTTTCATTCATTAATTTTGCTTAATTCATTATTGTATTTTCTCTTAGTCAGGCTTATGCCTATTTATTTATATTATTTTCATATTTGTCGGTTTAATTTAGTTGCACGTAGCAAACGTACTATAACCATTTGGTAAAGATAATCTCATGTGAGTTGTACTCTATATATATATATATATATGTAAGAGGTATTAAATTTTGTAGCAGATAACATTACTGTTGTTATATTCTAGAATATGTTCAACTATAACTCTTGTCATGTTAGAGTCACTTAATTCAATTTGGTTTATTTCAGAGATTGTCAAACATCTAGTAGTTACATTTAATAAATATTTACTTATTTCGTATATCATTTATTCTTATTATTCCTTTATGTTCACATTTACTGATTTAATATATTTAATATTTGACAGCAGTGTAAGATACCTGGGAAAGTGATCGAAGATCATTTCCTGGCGCCCATGATGTGTTTGGTTTTATTCAATTTGTTCTTCATTAGCAATTATTCATATTTATTCATTTTCAGTACATTATTCTTATCTTAATATTTCCCTTCTTAGTTATCATCACTATCGACTTTGAGCTACCGTCTTCGACAGGCATGCAAATTGGTCGTATCCATCCTTGAGTGTCAAGTTGTCGTTTTCTTGCATCTCTCGCTAGCCTAACTCCATTCAGTTTGCATCTGTCTATTCCTATTTATTATCAGTCCATCTATTTCTGCATCTTACCATTTCCCCCCTACATAATACTACCACAAAAGTAGTATTTTATTACTTCAGCCTCTCCAATGAGAAGCTATTTTCTTTTTATTTTCATTTTTGTTCCCATTTAGTTACACATTAGTTTCTTTTCTTTACTTCTGTTGGAGTTTATCATCCTCTTTACTTTGACTCCAACAGAAGTTTCTCTTTTTTGTTATAATAGTTTTGGCCTTTTCCAGAAAGTTGATATAGATCACAAGATATATTGTTAATCCCATAAAACGGTGGCCATCACCTTTCCGGCCGTTAGGACAGTCTTCGCCTTCTTCGGAACACGTTCACGGGGTGACGTCCACTGTATTGACTGTTCCTTGGTCTCTGGTGAGTAGCGATGGATTCATGTTTCGTCGTCGGTTATGAAGCGATGTAAAAACTCCTTCGAATTACGCTTGAACAATGAACAACACTGCTCTGAAGTGGTCTCATGGATGCGCTTGTTGGTCCGAATGAGAAAATTCGGCACCCATCACGCCGACAGCTTTCTGATGCCTCAGATTTCATGCAGGAAATGACCCACGTGAACTTCTGATATTCATACTGTCTCAGCTTTCTCGCGAACCTCCAATCGGAGGTCTGCAATACGAGATCGTGAATTTCTTTCACGTTATACTCCGTGGTAGACGTTTTCGGGGCACCTGGGCGTGACTTCTCAAAAACCGACGTGCGATTACGTTGACACTCGTTAAACAAATTTTTGTCGGTCGCTATCGAAGGAGAAGAGCCACCGTAGACAGCATTCAAGCGCTCTTTGATTTGACTGAGGGTGATTTACCTTCCAAAAACAAGAATCGAATAGTATATTTCTCTTGCGATAGTAGCGCTATCGGGAGGAGAGGCTAAGTACTTATCAGACCAGCCACGTAAGATCAGAGACAAACATGTTTGAAATTGGCCACTAACTATATCATGAAGACTGAGTAGAAATAAAGACAAAAATGAAATAATACATATATGAATTAAAGACAAAAATGAAATAATACACATTGCTATTACAATCATTATTTATGATAACAGTCTCAGCTAGTATTATTGGTCCTTCGTGTTCTACTATATGACTTATCAAAAATAACTGAAAAAAAATCGTGTTCCATTCTTACCTTCCGCACTACGCGCTGCTTCATGGATAGATATTTCATTATTTCCTGGAGTTTCTCCTGAAAGTAAGTAATCTTTATATAGGGTGTCCCAAAAGTAACGGAACGGTCGAATATTTCGCGAACTAAACATCTGATCAAAAAACTGAAAAATACGTGTTCAATCATTTTCAAAAATCTATCCAATGACACCAAACACCAATCCCCACTACACCCCCTGGAGGTATGGTGGGGGGTAACTTTAAAATCTCAAATGGAAACTCCCAGTTTTTCTTGCAAATTTGGATTCGTTACGTAAAAGTAGGCAACTTTTATTCAAGACATTTTTTCGAACTGTGGATAGATGGCGCTATAATTGCGAAAAACCATTTATCCTGATACCATAGGTAAATTATAGAAACGGTCTAATATCTCACGAAATACACTTCCAAATGAGAAACCAAACAACAGATTTTTAATCTTTTTCGAAAACCTATCGAATAACACCAAACATGACCCTCCAACCAACCCCCTGAAGGTGGGGTGGGGGGTAACTTTAAAATCTTAAATAGCAACCCCCACTTTTTATTGCAGATTCGGATTCGCCATAAAAAATTAAGCAACATTTATTCGAAACATTTTTAAAAATTTCTGATAGATGGCGCTAATAAATCGTAATTTTCCAATTAAAGCGCCATCTATTAACAATTCTAAAAACTGTTTCGAATAAATGTTGCTTAATTTTTCGTGGCGGATCCGAATCTGCAATAAAAAGTGGGGGTTGCTATTTAGGATTTTAAAGTTACCACCCACCCCACCCCCAGGGGGTGGGTTGGAGGATCACGTTTGGTGTTATTCGAAAGGTTTTCGAAAAATATTAAAAGTTTGTTTTTAGTTTCTCATTTGGAAGTGTATTTCGTGAGATATTAGACCGTTTCTATAATTTACCTATGGTATCAGGATAAATCGTTTTTCCCAATTATAGCGCCAGCTATCGACAGTTCGAAAAAATGTCTTGAATAAAAGTTGCTTACTTTTACGTAACGCATTAAAATCTGCAAGAAAAACTGGGGGTTTCCATTTAAGATTTTAAAGTTACCCCCCACCCCACCTCCAGTGGGTGTAGTGGGGATTGGTGTTTGGTGTCATTGGATAGATTTTTGAAAATGATTGAACACGTATTTTTCAGTTTTTCGATCCGATGTTTGGTTCGCGAAATATTCGACCGTTCCACTACTTTTGGGACACCTTGTATAAATCGTGCATATTTATATTAAGTTGGACAGATATGGGAAACTTTTCTATTATACTGAATTCATTCAGACGAGACACAACTGTCTAGTGACATTGGTAATTGCGTTTTTGGTAAATAAGGTTGCTAGACCTGACTGGAAATTACTACACAACCAAAAATACCCGCTCACAGCCAATATTATTAATAGTAAACATACATAAATAACATACACCTTACGCCAATCAATACTTATTTATCTACACCATTATAATGTATTGATAACAAATGAGAAAATTATTTATTGTACAAAATAAAAATATTTTGTAGAAATAAATTCCACAAAATTTTATGGGTTTATATACACTCCCACTATTTCCAATAATTATTCTTTTTTTAGTGAAAGATTAGGTTGATTTAAGCAGTTAATAGTGTGAGGTAGGAATTTTTGTGCTGTATGTTTCCTATTCCAAATGTGTCAAAGTGAATCTCGACAGAGCGAATTCAGCATATCTATTCATTTTACAAAAAAAAAGTTATAAAAAGACATATGTATAAACAGCATGGTCTAAAACCTAAGATTCAACCATCAGATATTAAATTTTATCAATGTTATACGAGGTATGTCAAAAAATATGAATCTCGCCCAAGAGTAAAGTACATTTATTTTTCAAAATATTGAAAACTTTTTTATTATTTATTATAAAAAGTTGTTTGGAATTAAAAACCATGTTTTAAAATGCACCTACATTTTTCTAATTGAAAAAAAATTGAATTTTTTTTTCAAATTGTGGATACTCAACAACATTTTCACTTACAAATATGATAACTCTTGTATTATTAATTTTACGAACAAAGTTATTGTTCTTAAAAAGCTATACATGGTCTAAAACCTGAGCTGCAACCATCATATTATTAAATTTTATGAGGTCTGTAAAAAAATATTAATTTCGCTCAAGAGAAAGGACGTTTATTTTTCACAATATTGAAAATTGATATTACTAAAAGTTGTTTAGAATTAAAAACTATGTTTCAATATGCAATTATATTCTTCTAATTGAAATATTGTGTACTTTATAATGGTACGTTAAGCACCATGGCGGTCCCTAGGGACCGCTGCGTATTGACGAAACTGCTACTTGGCCCGGGGGGCATTGTTTCAATATCTTGTCTAGCGCTTAACGGGTTAAGCGAAATTCATATTTTTTGACACACCTCGTATAAAATCGATAAAACTTAATATATAACGTCTGAGATCATTTCAATCATTATTTATAAGGAAGGTCTCAGCCAGTATTATCGGTCCTTCGTGTTCTACTATATTATAACTTATCAAAAATTATTGAAAAAAAAATCGTGTTCTTACCTTCCGTACTATGAGCTGCTTCATGGGTAGTAGATATTTCATTATTTTCTTGAGTTTCTCCTGAAAGTAAGTAATCTTGATATATAAAAAAATGGATTTAAAAAATAATAATGATTGTATACACAATAGGGAACTTGCATAAAATTTTAAATTCGAAAAAAATGTTATAAATTACAACAGAACATAATTTAAAACATGTATCAAAGATAAAAAAGTTGTTTTTGTGTTCCGTTTGTCCCCTAAAGACGATTCTAAATTCAAATTATTGCAGCTAGCCCAAAACGCGTCGTGACGTCATATGATTATATGTTTATATTCTGCACCAACAAAGTAAACAAAATTATATATAATTTTAAATTAGACATTATCAACGCCAGTAGAAAATACGTTTGATCGTTTGGCCCTGGGGACATTTTTTCAATATTTTGTCTAGCGCTTAACGGGTTAAGCGAAATTCATATTTTTTGACACACTTCGTATAAAATTGATAAAATTTAATATATAACGTCTGAGATCATTGCAATCATTATGTATGAAGAAGGTCTCAGCCAGTTAGTCCATTCTTTCACGGTTTTTGCTCTAAATTTTAAAGAACCGTTTGGATTGACATAAAATTTGGCATACGTATAGCTTACATGTCAAAGAAAAAAAGTGATATTGTGCCGATGTGTGCTTTTGTCCTAGGGTGACTTTCACCCCCGCTTGGGGGTGAAAAAATATATGTCCAAAATAAGTCCGGAAATGGGTAAACTGACTAATTTTAAGTAACTTTTGTTCTATAAGCTTTTTCGCCAAGTCAACACTTTTCGAGTTATTTGCGACTGAATATGTTCATTTTTCAACAAAATAACCACATTTTTAGACGGTTTTTCTCAAATAACTCAAAAAGTATTTTGTCGAAAAAAACGTTCTTAGCAAAAATATAGCCCATAAAAAAGTAAAAAAATGTTGTACGCGTTAGGTCTCTGGATCTCGTAGAACCAGAGTTATAGCCAATGAAAAATAGATTCACATTCACCAAATTTAAAATAGAATAGTTCGACGTGAAATATCCAAAAAATTAAGCACTTTTTGGGGAAAACCCATTATAACTTTTTTAAAGGGTTTAAAAAAGCTTTATTTTTGTTTTTACAAAAACTTTCTAGCATTAAATTTAAGCAAGTTACGCTCAAAATAAAGTTAGTCGCTTTGGTTTTTGCAAAAAAAAAAAAAATCGGGAAGACCACCCCCTAATTAGCAACTTAAATGAAATTAATCGTTACTGCTCCACAAATTATTTTACTTATGTTGTGTTTATATGATCTGTAAGTTTCATCGATTCAAAGTGCTTATTTTTGAAAAAATTTGGTTTCAAAGTAAAATTTTTAAAAATTTAAATTTTGAAAAATATGCTTTTTTTCAAAATAACTTTAAAATTGTTAGAGATAACAAAAATCTCGAAAAACAAAAAAAGTCAGATTTGCTTCTCTGAATATCATGTATTCTTTTGTTTTTCTGTTAGACAAAAATTGATTAAGATTTGGTGTTTCTAAATTTGCATACATTCGTGATCAGTGACTCGTTCAACCCCTTTTAACTACAGCCCTTTCAATAATAAGGACTTTGAACCGATGAAACTTATTAGGGGGTGATTTTCTCGATTTTTTTACCAAAACCAAAAGGGACTAACTTTATTTTGAGCGTAACTTGTTTAATTTTGATACTAGAAATTTTTTTATAAAACAAAAATGAAGCTTTTTCTAAACACTTTAAATAAGTTGTAATGAGTTTTCTCCGAAATGTGCTTCATTTTTGGTTATTTCACGTTAAAGTATTCCATTTAGAATTTGACGAATATAAACCTATTTTGCTTCTATTAGGTGTAGAGACGTGATATATACAACATTTTTAAAAAAAATTTTACAGGCTATATTTTTGCTTAGAATGTGTTTTCGACAAAATACTTACTATTTGAGTTATTTGCGAAAAACCGTCTAAAAGCGTGGTTATTTTGTTGAAAAAATGAACATATTCACTGCCAAATAACTCGAAAATATTGACTTAGTGAAAAAACTCTATAGAACAAAAGTTACTTAAAATTAGCCAGTTTATCCATTTCCTGACTTTCTTTGGACGAATATTTTTTCACCCCCAAGAGGGGGTGAAAACCACCCCAGGGCAAAAGCACATATCGGCACAATATCACTTTTTTTCTTTGACTTGTTAGCTATGTGTATGCCAAATTTCATGTCAATCCAAGCGGTTCTTTAAAATTTAGAGGTTTTGCAATATTTTACCGTTAAAGAACGGACGAAGTATCGGTGCTTCGTGTTCTACTATATAACTTATCAAAAATTATTGAAAAAAACTCGTGTTCCATTCTTACCTTCCGTACTAGGAGCTGCTTCATGGGTAGATATTTCATTATTTTCTTGAGTTTCTCCTGAAAGTAAGTAAGCTTGATATACAGGGTGTCCCCAAAAGATTGGTCATAAATTTTACCACACATTTTGGGGTCAAAAATAGTTCGATTGAACCTAACTTACCTTAGTACAAATGTGCTCATAAAAAAAGTTACAGCTCTTTGAAGTTACAAAATGAAAATCGATTGTTTTTAATATATCGAAAACTGTTAGAGATTTTTTATTGAAAATGGACATGTATCATTATTATGGCAAGAACATCTTAAAACAAAATTATAGTGAAATTTATCCACCCCATAAAAAATGTATGGGAATTTTGTTCCCTTAAACCCCCCCAAACTTTTGTGTACGTTCCAATTAATTCATTATTGTAGTACCATTAGTTAAAAACAACGTTTTTACAACTTTTTTGCCTCCTAGTATTTTTTCGATAAGCCAGTTTTTATCGAGATACGGCTTCTTTTTCAATATATTTATGTAAAAATTTTATGGGGGTTTTGTTCCTTTAAACCCCCCAAATGTTTGTGTACGTTGCAATTAAACTATTATTGTGGTACCATTAGTTAAACACAATATTTTTAAGACTTTTGCCTCTTAGTCTTTTTCTTATAAGTCACCTTTTATCGAGATGTAGCTTCTTTTTCAAAATATACCTAAAAATGTAAATTATAAATAAAATTTCAGATTATTAACAGGTCTCTATAATCGTTATTAACCATATACAAATATGTGGTGGATTCGACAAATATTCAAAATATCTCGATAAACACTGACTTAACGAAAAAGTACTAAGAGGCAAAAAAGTTTTAGAAACATTGTGTTTAACTATTGGTGCCACAATAATAATTCAATTGGAACGTAGACAAAAGTTTGGGGGGTTTAAGGAAACACAACCCCATAAAATTTTTATGGGGTGCACAAATTTCACTTTAATTTTTTTTTAAGATGTTGCTGCCATAAAAATTCCACATGTCCATTTTCAATAAAAAGTCTCTGAGAGTTTTCGATTTATGAAAAAAAAAATCGATTTTCATTTTGTAACTTCAAAGGGCTGTAACTCTTTTTGTGTGCACTATTGTATATAGGGTGAGGCAGATAAAGGGCCTATTAGAAATATCTCGAGAACTAAAGGCAACAGAATCATGAAAATTGGAATGAAGGGGTTTTGAAGAGTGATCTATTTAATGAAAATATTTTCATCTATTTTTTACTTCCGGTTATACCGGAAGTTGCTTATAACTTCGTTTTTTTAAATGGGACACCCTGTATATTTTTACATTTTTGGATTTTCCTCGATGTCTCCTTTCTTAATATATGAGGTTTTATATTATTATACAGGGTAGTTTAAAAATAATTACGCGTTTTTATTAATTTCGTAGCAACTTTCACACCCTGTAGAATTATAGTACTTTGACATCAAAATCTCTATTTACGTTCAGATGATTTTTAATATAGTCTACTATTGTTAAACATTATTAGTATAGCTATATATTGAATTTTAGTATACAGGGTTGGTCAAAACACGGAATGAATATTTTCCGAGTTTTCTTAAATGGAACACCCTGTATTTTAGTATTGTAATGAAATGATATTTTATGGTACTTTTTTATTTTATAAGCATTCCCTATACCTAACTGCTTTAATTTGTGAGTTTCAAGCCAAACATTAATTTCAACAAAAAATACGTGAAATTTTATTAGGTTGGCCTTGGAAATATTCAGTCACAAATAATTTTTCGGAAATAAATACATATTAATCTAGACTGATCGTTAAAATTCCCAATAATGGTTGAGCTATCAAAATACTTACGTAGTTAAGATTGTTGGTGTGATTAACAATTAAGCACAAATTAAAGCAGTTAGGTATAGGGAATGCTTAAGAAATAAAAAAGTACCATAAAATATAATTTCATTACAATACTAAAATACAGGGTGTTCCATTTAAGAAAACTCAGAAAATACTCATTCCGAGTTTCGACCAACCCTGTATACTAAAATTTAACAATTAGCTATATTAATAATTTTTGACAATATTAGACTATATTAAAAATCATTTGAACATAAATAAACTTTTTGATGTCAAACTACTCCAATTCTACAGGGTGTGAAAGTTGCTATGAAATTAATAAAAATACGTAATTATCTTTTAAACTACCCTGTATAATAATACAAAACCTCATATTTTAACAAATAACACTTCGAGTAAAATCCAAAAATGTAAAAATATACAGGGTGTTCCATTAAAAAAAACGAAGTTATAAGCAACTTCCGGTATAACCGGAAGTAGCAAATAGATGAAAATATTTTCATTAAATAGATCACTCTTCAAAACCCCTTCATGCCAATTTTCATGGGTCTGTTGCCTTTAGTTCTCGAGATATTTCTAATAGGCCCTTTATCTGCCTCACCCTGTATAGGTAAGTGAGGTTCAATCAATTTATTTTTGACCCCAGAATCTGTGGTATAATTTATGACCAATCTTTTCGGGACACCCTGTATAAAACAATGGATTTAAAATATAATAATGATTGTATACACAATAGGGAACTTGCATAAAATTTTAAATTGGAAAAAAAATGTTATAAATCAGAAGGGAACATAATTTAAAACATGTATCAAAGATAAAAAAGTTGTTTTTGTGTTCCGTTTGGCCCCTAAAGACGATTCTAAATTCAAATTAAAGCAGCTAGCCCAACACGCGTCGTGACGTCATATGATAATATGTTTACATTCTGCGCCAAAGTCTACAAAGTAGACAAAATTGTATATAATTGTAAATTAGACATTATCAACGTCAGTAGAAAATACGTTTGATCGTTTGAACTATTTTAAATCCATAGAAAACTTATACTTTTAGAAAATGGCACTAAACAACATGTATGGTGTTTTCTTTTATTTTCCATAGTAAACCTTCTTTCCCTACCTTAAAAAACAGTATCAAACTCCATTCTCAACAAACTGGTATACTTCGTCTAATTTACTAACCGTTGCACGTCATCCGTGTCATAGCCTGTGAAGTCGCATGATACCAACACGAAATATTTAGGCGGTAGGTGTGTTCTTTTTTAGAATCACTTTGTCGAATACACTGGAATTACAGCCACTAGACATATTTTATTATATACGCGTAGAAATATTATTTGAAGATTTCTATTAATGTTAACCTAAAGTAATAACCTATTAATGTTTTATTTAATTTGTATAAGTGGATTATAAAGCGTTTTTATGAAGCACATCTTAGTTCGGAACACGCTGTAACTGTAATCGAACGAAGGTGACATTTTAGAAAAAATTGGTAATGTTTATTTGACACTTGCGGTGATGACACTTCATATTTGTTTATATTCTTTAATATAAGTATCTGTTTTATTATATTTACTGTTTTTATTATTTATTTTACTATAAAAAGATCCTCTACTATAAAAATATAAATTTCACCTAATTTTATCTTGACTTGCAATAATCGAGGTATCTGACAACTTGTTTAGTTGTTATTGTAGACATAATATACAAAGAAACCTACCGGCTTCATGCCAAGAGTTCGGAGCTGTTTTTTAATTATTAACAATGCAGTGCAAAAACGCTTGCGCTGTAAATCTTAAAAGATTATAACTTAATTCTTGTTCTCTATTTCTTAAGTTTTTACTTATTTACATTGAATATTAATTTGTTTTGTTGTATAATCCACGTTTACAATAATTATGTGATCTATTTGATTTAAAATGGATTCAGGATTTTTTTATACTTTGGCAACTATGTCAACTTAGATCTCTGGCGTAGATAATGACGTGCAACGGTAAGTAAAGTAGACGGACTGTATGTCCGCCAACGGCGGACGATGAGCTGGCCAAATACCCTAGTAAGTTACTTCGCCAAAGTTGACCGAATGTCGAAGTACCCTCTCTACACACTCGTTCTACTTCGCGAAGAAGTGCGATACCGACAAAGAGCGGTGCGATACCGCCAGAGAATGGAAGTCGAACGAAGTGAGGCAAAGTTACACAAGGTGGCCGTGTACATTCTCATACTTGTTGAACCTAGATCGACTTCGGCGAGAGTGAAGTGCGGGCATAAAATAAAGGGTGGCATGAATTCAAAGACAATCATGAATAATGCAGTTGCAACGTTACACAATATTACGAAATGAATGAAAACAAAGTATATGAAACCAAATTAGTGCAAATACATTAACAAACAGAATGAAGCAATATATTACTAAAACTATTAATTGCACACAAAAACAATCTCTCCTCCATAACATGTTTTGAAAACTTTTTGAAACAGCAAGGCTACAAAATTATTGTACGATCAGAGATAAACAAGCAATTGGACTTCGTAAGTCCTAGGTTTTCACCTAACGTGACCGAAAGTAGAAATTGAAGTCGATATTTGAACTGTTCGTGTAACTTTGAGTCGACTGAAATCCGATTTCACAAATTTTGAGTAATTTCTGCCAAATCCGGAGTTTTTGCAAAAACGGAACTAAATATTCGAGTACGAATTCGCAATACGCAACAGTTGATATAGAACATGTACTATTTCTGCGACTATAATCTGACACTTTCGATTACAACTTTTTAACCAGAAGTGATATAAACCCCGGAAATATATAATTATCCTTGTCTTGCTAAGGGGCGTCAAGTAATATGTCGCTTGTACTATTCCAGTGACTTTAAAACAATACTTCCAGTTGTAACTCTGCAACAGGAAGTACGGGGTTAAATTTCTCGTCGGTACTATCATCCTTAGAGCTCAATATGGAGCTCTATCAGACATCTTCAATAGCAACTTGCCAAATTATTTGAAAATTTAGACGTTTGACCAATGTGTTCTTCCAGTCATGAGTGACCAAACTTAGAGTGGCCCAAAGAAGAATGGAACGGTCACTACTTGGACTGACTCTCAGAGACAGGGCCAGAAACGAAGAAATCAGAAGAAGGGCAGGCGTCACAGATGTCATAGAGCGAGTAGCATGGCTGAAGTGGAATGAAAGTGGACGGGCCTTGTAGCCAGAATGAAGGACGGGAGGTGGATCCAAAAAATTACAGTGTGGAGACCAAGAGCAGACAGAAGAAGTAGAGGTACATCACCTACACGATGGACAGACGACGTCAAAAGGATTGCTAAGAATTGGTTGCAGGAAGCCCAAGATCGGCAAAACTGGAAGAAATTAGGGGAGGCCTATGTTCAACTTTTGATGCAGAAGGCTGGATGATGATGATGATGAATATCATCCTTGAGTTATGTTCTAACAACGTAAAGTTATATCCGCAGACAAACATATGGATGGACAGACAGGCATGAAACCGGAAGTATATGTTTGTTTTCACCTTGCTAACGCGCGTCAAATAAGAACTTACACTACAACAGAACTTTTGCAACTCTAGTATCGAAAGTTCGAGGTCAAATTTCTCATCTTATAAGCCCATATTCGACACTTCATTTGTCTTCGATCTGTTTTAATGACGGAGGAGTTATATTCGCGGACAGACAGACGGACGGACGGAAAGGAATGAAACCGCAAGTATAATATTTGTTCCCGTCTTGCTAAGGTGCGTCGAATAATATACCGTTTGTACTATTTCGGTGACTTTAAGAAAGTGCTTCCGGTTTCAACTCTAAAACTGGATGTCCGAGGTTAAATTTATCACCTTTAATACTGGGGTAAAAACTTTTATTCGATACTTCATTTGTCATTATATCCAGTCTAATGACAGAGGGGTTGTGTTTACAAAGTCTCTGGGACAGACAGACATACATAATTAAGATTTTCACATTTTTTCAAAATCGGTGAAAATAAAATGTTTGAAATTAGCCCTTAATAAAAGACAGACATATAAAACCAGGTCTAAAGGCGGCACGTATCCACTATGTTCGCGAACCTTTTGCGCTCCATGCAACTGCTCCAATAGTATGGTATAACCAGACCCAAACCCAGACATCCAAAGTGAAAGTTATCCTCCAACACCAAACTGTTCTATATGGTCCACATAATGTTCAGAAAAAGTCACACCATTTTTGAGCGTCGGGTTGGGGGGGGGGGGGGAGGGGAGGGGGGAGAAATCGGTAAATTCGTAGTTTTTTACTTTTTTTCGTATTTCTAACACTATGCGGTTTAGCATGAACAATCTTCTATGCAAATATGTTCTACATTAAATTTGAAATAAAAAAAGGTCCTATGCATAATCCTTATAAAATGAACGGTTCCAAAGTTACGGAAGTAGTATAGAATAATCGGTCCAAAAAGGCCTAACCCAGACATCCAAAGTAAAAGTTTTCCTCCTACATCAAATTGTTCTATAGGTCCACATATTGTTCAGTAATACCATTAGTTATACCATTTTGAGCGTCCGATTTGGGGGGACTTGGGGGAGAAGTCGGTAAATTAGTAGTTTTTTTTTTGGGATTTTTCGTCAATATTTTTAAAACTATGCTTTAGCGTAAACAATGTTCTATACAAAAATGGTCTACATAAAATTTAAAACAAAAAAGGTCCTATACATAATTGTTATAAAATCAACGGTTCCAGAGTTATTGAGGGTGAAAAGTGGAGGTTTTCGATACTTTTTATATTTTTTAGGGGCTGTTCAAATGCCACAATGTCACAGAAAGCAATATCCCGCTGCATTAAAAGCTAACCGTGAATAAGGGGCCAAGTCAAGTTGTCTCATTATTCACTAATTAGGCAGTGACAAAAGGAATATGTTAACATATCCCTTTTTACACTAAACTTTATGTATTATTTTAAATGACTTTTTTGGAATATTCAATTTAACTTCCAATTTTAGCTACATTGACTTATCCCCTTTTACTTACAAATAAACCATCCTTTTTAACCCATATTTCAATTAATCCCGTTTTCGTCAAAAATTGACTTGTTCCCTTTTTCACGCCCAACAGCGAAATATATTGTATATGTATGCGAGTTGGGATGTTATGAATATAATAGTATCCAACTTGGTGTCTATGCATTTTGGATTTTGGAGGTATCTTAGTTACGCATGATGTTGCGAAACTGACAGAAATAGTGGTGACATCAGAATCAAACAAATTTACCTATTGGGCTGACCAACTATTACTGTATAAACAATGGCACTACCTTAAGGGGAACGGAGCAAAATGCAAAATTTTGACGCATGTCAAAATTTTCAATGTGTTTTAAATGTTTTCATTTTTTTCGAATCCTAAGCATTTTCAACAATTTCAGTTCTCACTTTTTGTCGAAAAGCTGAATATGGCGGAGATTGAGCAAAAACGTTCCTCCTTTTAAATAAAGATGGCGGCGAACGCAACGGCGGAATTCAGGTGCGATTTTAAATTTACACTACTATACACCCCCTAAACATTATAAAAATAAATCTGGGTAGCTCGGCATGCAATGTTAGGCCTGTTATTCGTCTAACCCGACCGAACTATTATGATGATATTTAGCCTAGTAAATGACCGTTTTGGAGTGTAATTTTCAGGGGCAACAACAATTGCATGAAAATTTGGATTTAGGTTCTGCTTACCCTCCACTTTAAAGTTAAATTTGTGCCGTTGGTTGCTTTTACTTGGGGGGTGTAAATAAGCCCGAAAATGATAAAATTGATTGCAAATAAGCAAATTTCGTTGTATAGAGTTTTTTTTAAGTCAATACTTCTCGAGTTACTTGCGATTGAAAATGTCTATTTTTTGACAAAAAACTACGTTTTCAGACGGGTTTTCGCAGATAACTCAAAAATTAAATAGTTTGCCGAAAATAATATTCTTAGCAAAAGTGCTAATAGCACTTTGCAAGTGCTAATAAACTTCTAAGCTTATAAAAAATAAACGAAAAAAAATATTGTACCAGTAAAGTCTATAAACCGCGTAAAAGCAAAGTAGTTCATGAAAAATACGTTTTTATTCGTCTAATTCCAAATCGAATATTTCAACGTGAAATCACCGAAAAATTAAGCAATTTTCGGAAAAAAACTTATTAACAATTTTTAAAGTGTTAAAAAAAGTTTATTTTAATTTTTTTCAAAAGTTTCTAGCATCAAACAAACAAGTTACGCTGAAAAATGTAGTCCCTTTTTTTGTAAAAAAAAGGATCATCGATTATGTATGTACAGTATTTCTCATGATCATCTTTCAGTGCGTCACAGTTTTTCGATTTTCTTTCTAACGCATTAAATTGTATGTGACAGAAAAAAAGGCACGTCGGTGATTACATTTCGTCGGTGACATTTTTATAATATTTATTCTAGTTATTCTAGTTGTCGATAGATGGCGCCATAATAAAAAAATAATTTTTTTTTAATTAGATAATAATATTACAAATATATTATATAATAATATAATTATATAATACAGATTATAATCTGTATAATTTATAACACTATACAAATCAAAGAAAATACCATTTTATAAATGCAAGAAACACATTTGATTTGTTTTTATTCCAAATTGAAAATAAAATGTGACAACTGTCAGATTTAACTAAAATGTCATGTTAGAATAAATGTCATAAATGTGTATTATCACGGACTTACCCTTTTTCCTATCATTTGTTACGCACTGAAAAATGATCATGAAAAGGACAATATGTAGAAATTTAATCGTTACCGCTTTACCATATTTGTTCATATGATATGTAAGTTTGATCGGTTTGAAGTGCTTATTTTTGAAAAAATTTGGTTTTGGTTTGGCCTTGGAAACATTTCCTTTTTTTCAAAATAACTTAAAAAGTATTAGTGATACGAAAAATCTAAAGAGTAAAAAAATGTAGGTTTTGCTGTTGTAAATATGTTAGTTTCATCTTGTTTTTCTGTAAGACAAAAATTGGTTAAGATATGGCTGTTCAAAGTTTGCATACACTCGTGATTATTGACTTGTTCAGGCCCTTTCAACTATAACCCTTTTAAAAATAAGCACTTTAAAACGGTGAAACTGACAAATCATATAAAAAATAGATAAGTAAAGTAAATTGTTTGTAAAGCGGTAAGGATTAATTTAATTTGGGGAGCAAAACACGGAGAGATTTTTTTTTACCAAAAAAAAAGGTGACCATCTTTATTTTGAGTATAACTCACTTATTTTTAATGCTAGAAACTTTTATAAACAATTAAAATAAAGCTTTTTTAAACACTTTAAAAAAGTTTAAATGGGTTTTTCCCGAAAAGTGCTTCATTTTTTGGTTATTTCACGATGAAATATTCGATTTGGAATTGGACGAATAAAAACGTATTCTTCATGAATTACAAATTTGCTTTTGCTGGATCTATAGACTTCACGAATACACTCTTTTCATTTTGTGTCTAAACTACATTTGTGCTAAAAATATTTTTTTCGATAAAATATTTACTTTTTGCGTTATTTGCGAAAAACCGTCTGAAAACGTAGTTTTTTGTCGAAAAATAAATATTTTCCATCGCAAATAACTCGAAAAGTATTGACTTACGTAAAAAACTATACAGAACGAAAGTTGCTTATAATCGGTCAATTTACTGGATTATCTTGAACTCATGTTTTTTCACCCCGAGAAGGGGTGACTGTCACCTCAGAAGTAAAAGCTACCAATGGCACAAATTCAACTTTGAAGTGGAGGGTAAGTAGAACCTAAATCCAAATTTTGATGCAATTTGGAGTTGCCCCTGAAAATTACACGGTATCGCCGTATTTCCCGTTCATTTACTGGGCTAATTGTCAGCCAGTATTATCGGTCATACGCGTGGGTCATACGTATTCTACTATAAAATAATAATCGTGTTCCATTCTTACCTTTCGCACTATGAACTACTTCTTGGGTAGATATTTCATTACTTCCGGTAGTTTCCTCTGAAAGTAAGTTACCTGGATTAATAACAAATATAAACAATTCCCTTTGGATATAAATAATGTTCATATCACTATCAATATTCATATTTGACTTTAATAGAGTATGAGCATGCGTATTCAAATAAGTACGTAGTTACGAATAATGTCACTTAACAATAATTATTATTAGAGTAAAATTTTTGACATTTATTAACGATAAATCCGACATTTATGACATTTATTTATAAATCTGAAAGTCCAGGTTTGAAGGATATTTTTTGAAAAATTCTACCAGTAATATTACTGAGGGAAGATACTGCACTTCGCGATTGAAACAGAATATAGAGGGTAGGTCGAATGCAGGAAAATGGCCGATATAAATGGTATAAACAAACATTCAATTGAGGAACAGAACAATACCGATTTGACTTAAAATATTTTAACGTGCTCATCATGCTGAAATTTACTAAAAATTTCTTGATATAGTATTTTTACTACAAAAGCGATATTACGTAGGTCAAAATTTTTGACGTAAGAGAACTGTCAAAACATTAGAATGTGACTTTTCATTATTGCCATGTTTATTATAAACAGATCATTATAAAAAGCCCACCTCAACCTTTGGCAGTATTTATTAGATTTTAAGGAAATGACGAAACAGGTCAATTTTTGATCCAAGGGGGACACATTTTTACGGTACATACATCTGTCATTTGTCAACCCCCTCCCTTCCACTTCCCCAACTCTTATTTTTAAATAGGGAATAGGGGTCGTGTGCTAGCTCATTTGAAAGGTTATTCAATTCTCTATTCAGTAATATTAACATTGACATAATTATTTATACAGGGTGTCCAAGAAAAATTATTTTGAATTAAATTAATCGACACAAAAAGAAGAATGTATGTAATTTATTTAACACAAAAGACATTCTACTGCTGACAGAAAACAAAAAAATCTTTATTTGATAAATAAACATTGTTTGTTGCTTAAATTCAATATTCAACCTACCAAGAGGCAGATGGGTGGCAGCTTGAACAATGAAATTAAGCGAAAACCATGTTTATTTATCAAAAACATTGTTTTCTGTTTTATGACAGCAGTAGAATGTATTTTGAATTAAATAAATTACGTACATTCTTCCTTTTGCGTCAATTAATTTAATTTAAAAAAATTTTCTTGGACACCCTGTATAAATAATGTTAATGTTTATATTACTGAATAGCGAATTGAATAACCTTTCAAATGAGCTAGCACACGACCCCTATTCCCTATTTAAAAATAAGGGGTACGGGAAGTGGAACGGAGGGGGTTGACCAATAACAGATGCATGTACGTAAAAATGTATCTCCTTAGATAAAAAATCGACCTGTTTAGTCATTTCCTTAAAATCTAATAAATACTGCCAAATATCGGGGTGGACTGTTTTCTTTGGCCCACTTTGCATAAATAAGTACAATGTTTCCCAGCAGTGTCATGTCAAAGTCTTAGAATGCCCTATAGTGTCATTTTTAAATAATTTAATACTTTTGACATACAGTGGAACCTCGATAAGTCGGATTAATCGGGACCGCGGCCGATCCGGGTTAGCCGGAGAATATGGTAAAAATTAATAAAATGCATTCAAATAATAAACAAATATACGTCACATTATAATTGCAAAAACATGAAATACAATACATATGCACAGTACATCTAAATTACGTACAGTTGTCTACAGTATGTAGTGTTTATTTCTTGGTAACGAACTCAGTCAAAGTGAAAAAATGTTTGTTATGTCTAATGAAAGTAGGTCCGGGTTAGCCGAACTTTCGGGTTATCGGGATTCCACTGCATATACAATATATAGTGTGCTCAGTATTTGCAAATACTTACAAAATTTAAAACGCATGCTATTTCAAATTAGTTGATCCCAGAATTTTAAATTATGTTGCAAAAAATATTTAATTAAATTTCTATTTTCATCTTTGATATTTTAGGATACGTTATTAAAACCAGATTAGCAAAAAAGTTTTTTTAACAAAAAATAAGGAAAAATGTAAAAACTATAGTTCTTTATTAAATATCTACAAAACGAAACATACTAATAGGTACATATACTTTATACAATGCAATACTAATATAGATGGTGTTCCATTAAAAAATGAGAAAATTTTGTATTTTCAAATAGTGATCACACTGTATACTGTATTGCACTATACTAGAAAAACATGCCATTTAGAAATCGGTAAGTTCGTAGTTTTTTACGTTTTTCGTCAATATTTCTAAAACTTTGCGGTTTGGCATGAACAACCTTCTGTACAAATATGTTCTGCATTAAATTTGAAATAAAAAATGCCCTATGCATAAGCCTTCCAAAAAAGGCCTAACCTAAACATCCGAAGTAAAAGTTTTCCTCCAACACCAAATTGTTCTATATGGTCCACATATTGTTCAGTAAAAAGTTACACCATTTTGAGCGTCCGTTTTGGGGGGAGATGGGGAAGAAGTCGGTAAATTAGAAGTTTTTTTACGTTTTTCGTCAATATTTCTAAAACTATGCTTTAGCGTAAACAATGTTCTATACAAAAATGTTCTACATAAAATTTAAAACAAAAAAGTACTATTCATAATTTTGTTATAAAATCAACAGTTCCAGAGTTAGGGAGGGTGAAAAGTGGAGGTTTTCGATACTTTTTATATTTTTTGGGCAATTTATAATATTATTACTGATGAAAGAAATTTTTTTTTAACAGGATTGTGTTTTGTAAATAAAATTTGCTATCTCAGTAGCCGATGGTATGTTAGTCCAGAAAAAACGTCAACCTCACCACCCAAAATCATCATCAATTGCCCAAAAAATATAAAAAGTATTGAAAACCTCCACTGTTCACCCTCCGTAAAGCGCTGGTTTCCTCGAAAGCGGTGCCGACAACCTACGATCGTAACACTGCGATGAATGACATCATAAAAAACTGTACCGTGCAAAATAATAGCTGTGGTTTCCAAGGATGCGTTGGAAGCCACCGCTTGCACATTCCATTGCCGCAGTGAAGAACCTTTAATTTTTCACCGTAATCTGACGTAATTCATCGCAGTGCTACGGTCGCAGGTTGTCGGCATCGCTTTCGAGGAAACCAACGCTTAACTCTGGAACCGTCGAGTTTATCACAATTATGTATCGGACCGTTTTTGTTTTAAATTTTATGTAGAACATTTTTGTATAGAACATTGTTTACTCTAAAGCATAATTTTAGAAATATTGACGAAAAACGTAAGAAAAACTACTAATTTACCGACTTTTCCCCCATCTCCCTCCCAAACAGGACGTCAAAATGGTGTAACTTTTTACTGAACAATATGTGGACCATATTGAACAATTTGGTGTTGGAGGAAAACTTTTAATTTGGATGTCTGAGTTAGGCCTTTTTTTGGACCAATTATACTATACTACTTCCGTAACTTTGGAACCCTTCATTTTAGAAGGATTATGCATAGAATCTTTTTTATTTCAAATTTAATGTAGAACATTTTTGTGTAGAAAATTATTCAAGCTAAACCGCATAGTTTTATAAATATTGACGAAAAACGTAAAAAACTACGAATTTACCGATTCCCCCCCCCAAACCCGACGCCTCAAAAGTGACTTTTTTCTGAACATTATGTGAACCATATAGAACTTTCACTTTGGATATCTGGGTTATGCCATCTTTTGTATCAATTGTATCATACTATTTACTATGCCGCATTATTGGGCCGATTTTACATCGAATTTCAGAAAAAAAAAGCCGCGATTGGGGACGAGAAATATACTCTTTCACCATGACAACGTTCCGGCTCACACCTTCGCCGTCATCATGGCTAAATTGGTCGAATTGGGCTACGAATTGCTATCCCATCCACCGTTTTCTTTAGATTTGGCCTATGGCATACCTTTGAACGTGTTGACAGCTTCACATACCTTGGCTCGCTACACTGCTACCAACAAAACGCGAAAAAATTAAAAGACGAATAAACCTTACTATGGACTCAAAAAATAAGTCCACTAAGAAACATCCAAAGAAGATCTAAATTTATTATATACAAAGCTGTTAAGACCGGTCCTTAGCAGAAACATGGACTCTTAACACAGAAGGATGGCATAGACTAAGAGCCGCTATAGGTGAAATTTCTTAATCATTTAGGCACGATGGGACCCTATAATTTAAATCGTAGAACCTAAAAGAAAAGGTTTGAACACTGTGCCGTCACTTTTCAGTGGCACATGCGTCGACAGTGGCGCATCAAACTTTCCACTTATGGACGGGATACATAAATTAAAAAATACTCTCCCTCAGCACCAGAATTCAATTTTTTTTCTTTATTTAAGTTCTATGTGATTAAGGCATAAGATTCATCGTAATTTTAACCCACCACCCCCTTCTCCTTACCCCCACCATCAAAAAATTTATTTTTCGATTTTTTTTTTGGTGGGATGCAATCAATTTTAAAATTTCAAAAAATTCACACGCATAGTTAAGGCTTTTATAAAACATATCTATTTTTTATAGACCTGTAGGTTGAGTGTACAAAACCTCAAAAAATTTTTAAAATTTTTTTTGGAAGAAAGTATATAACTTTTGTTTTGGGATAGCTGCAGATCTAATTTTTTGTTAATCTTGTGTATTTTATCAAACACTATATTTCAAATTTTTTTCAGATTTTTCTGTAACGCTGGTCACCTTCAAAAATCCAAAAAACTGTTTTTTAAGGGGGTTTTGGGGGGTTTGAACGTGTTTCTCCCATTTTTAAATGTTCTAAAGGACTCAGTTAGTTCAAGTTACATATAACCTATAAAATCGAAATTGATATAAATATAAAAATATTATGAAGTCTATAAAATAGGGAAAATCCCCAAAAACCCCCAAAAAACAGTTTTTCGGATTCTTGAAGGTGGCGGCCGTTACAGAAAAATCTGAAACAAATAGAAATATAGTGTTTGATAAAACACACAAGATTAAGAACAAATTAGACCTGCAGCTATTCCCCAAAAAAAGTTATACGCTTTTTTGAAAAAATTTTTTTTTTTTTAATTTTTTGAGGTAATGTACACTCTACCTACGGGTCTATAAAAATAGACATGTTTTATAAAAGCCTCAGCTATGCGTGTGAATTTTTTGAAATTTTAAAATTGATTGCATCCCAGCAAAAAAAAAAATAAAAACGAAAAATGAAGTTTTGGTACACGACAATTAGACCGAAAGCAGTAGACCGAACTCATTAGACCGAAAAGCACTTTACCGAAACCTCACTAGACCGAACAGCATTAGACCGAAATGGTACATAAATTAAAAAAGATTGTAGTAAATTATGCTAAGATTTTGTATATCTGTCTTTTTGTTTATTGTATTTTTTTTGTATTATTTTATATATAGACTGTGTAAATTGTTACTCTGCACAGTTTGATATAAAATAATTTTTATCCGTTAAATAAATTATTGAAGGTAAAATTAAATTAAGGATAGAGTGACGTTAACACCATTTTAACTGTTTATAATAACCATCCAAATAACATTTAGTTGTAATTACATTAGTCTTATCTCTTTTACTGCGACAAGTAAAAAGAACTGCTTTTCGGTCTAGTGAGGTTTCGGTAAAGTGCTTTTCGGTCTACTGCGTTCGGTCTAATGATTTTGGTCTCTTTACCGTAAACCGAAGTTTTTGATGGTGGGGGCTGGGGGAAATGGGTGGTGTGTTAAAATTACGCTGAATCTTATGAGTTAATCACATAGAACTTAAAAAAATATAAAAAATTGAATTCTGTTAGTAAGGGAGGGTAACTTTTAATTTATTTATCCCGTCTATAAGTGGAAAGTTTGATGCGCCACTGTCGACGCTTGTGCCACTGAAAAGTGACGGCACAGTGTTCAAACCTTTTCTTTTAGGTTCTACTATTTATGTTATAGTATCCCATCGTGCCTAAAATGATTAAGAAATTTCACCTATAGCGGCTCTTAGTCTAACAGACTTTTGAAAATATTCGAGCGTGAGTAAAAGCCCTTCTTTAGCCCATTACTATCCAACTTTGGACACAGGCCTTCCACATATGTCTGTCCTTGGCTGCGCTTTTCCAATGAGTTCCTGCAGCTTTTACAATATCGTCCTTCCATCGCATTTGAGGTCTTCCTCTTCTTCCTGTTCACGGTCTCCAGTTTTGTATTTCAGCATTACATCTTTTATTTTCCTTTCTCGAATTGTGGCCCGCAAATACTGTTTCTTTTTGTACAATTACTTAAGGACTATCCTGTATATAATTTTGATAAAATGAAAATATTTTTAAGATATGTAGGTGATCCGGGATTTCAAACAGGAGTGAGAGAAGATATTGGTGTTCATCAAACTAGTGTGTCTAAGGTTGTGACGCAAGTTGCTCACCAGATAATAGAAAAATGTGCACGTTGGATAAAATTTCCTAATACTTCGGCAGATATAATAAAAGCTAAAGAAATGTGACAAACAAAGCACACTTTTCCGTGTGCCGTGGGTGTGATCTATTGCACCCACATAAAAATAAAAAACCACCTCTTCATGGTGATAAACATATCAATCGCAAAGAATATCACAATATCAACGTTCAAGACACTTGCAATGCATATGAGTGGTTTAAAGGCGAAGACGCATCATGGCCAGGATCCGTTCATGATCATCATTCTCTTTGCATTATCCCTATGCGGGGTCGGCTTCCCTAATTGCATTTCTCCACACAATTCTATCTTGGGTCATATCAATGTTAATCCCCTTTACCAACATGTCCTTCCTTATCGTCTCCCCCCAGGCCTTCTTTGGTCTTCCTCTCCTACTCCTCCCAAGAATCTGCACTTCAGCTATTCTTCGTATTGGGTGATTAACGTCTCGACGTTGAACATGACCAAAATATCTTAACCTTTGCTTTCTCATTTTGGCATCAATTGGTGCCACACCTAGACTTCCCCTAATATACTCATTTCTAATTTTATCCTTCTTTGTCACTCCACTCATCCATCTAAGCATTCTCATTTCCGCCACATGCATTCGTTGTTCTTCTTTCTTTTTCACTGCCCAACATTCAGTTCCGTACATCATAGCCGGTCTTATGGCTGTTTTATAGAATTTTCCCTTCAGCTTCATTGGAATTTTTCTGTCACACAACACACCACTCGCTTCTTTCCACTTCATCCATCCAGCCCTAATTCTACTGCATGCATCTCCATCTATTTCTCCATTACTCTGTAATACCGATTCTAGGTACTTAAAACTATTGCTTCTCACAATCATTTCACCATCCAAAGATACCATTTTATTTGTAATAACTCCATCTTTAAATGAGCATTCCAAATACTCTGTTTTTGTCCTACTAAGTTTTAAACCTTTTTCCTCCACAGCTTGTCTCCACTGTTCCAGTTTTTGTTCTAAGTCTCTTTCACTATTTCCCACTAACACTACATCATCAGCATACATTAGGCACCATGGAATGCTACCCTGTAGTTTCGCTGTTATCTGGTCCAAAACTAATAAGAATAAATAAGGACTAAGCACCGAGCCTTGGTGCAATCCTACTTTCACATGAAATTTATCAGTCTCTCCCACACCTGTCCTAACACTAGTCGTTACTCCCTCATACATATCTCTCACAACCTTTACATATTCGCCAGGGACTCGTATTACGGTTTCTTCACGTATCCGTCTATCAATTACTCTCTCCCATATTTTCATGGTGTGGCTAAGTAGTTTTATAGCCCTGTAGTTTGTTCTTCTTCTTATAAGGCGTTATATCTATTAAAATATGTCTGCTTATCACTAAAGTACCGTCGTGCTATCATGTTATATTCAACAAAACCAGTTTCGTATTCCCTTTCATTAGATAGCGCAAATCAGTTTGGCTGATTTTGTCTGCAGGTATATGTTTGAAGAATCTCTTTTGTGCGACTGGATATATGGAATTTCTCAGGCATTAAATCATATTCATGGTAAATCGATGGTATATAGGGATATTACACTGTCCAATGATATGGTAGGTGCATGGCAACTATTTCGAACTAGCCGATTTTATCACTTTGTTTGATCTAATGTGATCTAATCTATAATGTATTTATAATTTACATTTTCATGATTGTCTTATATTTATGTTTAATTAGTTAATTTTGATTATTATTATATTGTAAAAATAAAACTACTGGTTTGTGACAAATAAAAGAAGATTACCTATTTTATTTTAGTCTATTTTATTCATAATCGTTTTATGTTTATTCATTATCATTATTATTTTGGGTAGCGATAAGAAGTATTTGCTTTAAAAATTACAGGCTATGTTAAATAAAATAAATGCGGAAGATATACATTGGTTACTTATTTTATTTTAATTTGATAAGTTTTTTAATCATTTATAGTATGATAAGTGACAAGATTGATTAAAAGATGGCATAACCCAGACATCCAAAGTGAAAGTTCTCCTCCAACACCAAATTGTTCTGTATGGTCCACATAATGTTCAGAAAAAAGTCCCACCATTTTGAGCGTCGGGTTTGGGGGGGGGGAGAGGGGGAGAAATTGGTAAATTCGTAGTTTTTTTGCGTCTTTCGTCAATATTTCTAAAACTCTGCGGTTTAGCATGAACAACCTTCTATACAAAAATGTTCTACATTAAATTTGAAATAAAAAAAGGTCCAATGCATAATCCTTCTAAAATGAACGGTTCCAAAGTTACAGAGGTAGTATAGTATAATTGGTCCAAAAAAGGCCTAACCCAGACATCAAAAATAAAAGTTTTCCTCTAACACCAAATTGTTCTATATGGTCCACATATGGTTCAGTAAAAAGTTACACCATTTTGAGCGTCCGGTTTGGAGGGAGATTGGGGAGAAGTCGGTAAATTAGTAGTTTTTTTACGTTTTTCGTCAATATTTCTAAAACTATGCTTTAGCGAAAACAATATTCTATACAAAAATGTTCTACATAAAATTTAAAACAAAAAAGGTCCTATACATAATTGTTATAAAATCAGCGGTTCCAGAGTTACGGAGGGTGAAAAGTGGAGGTTTTCGATACTTTTTATATTTTTTGGGCAATTGATTTTGGGTGGTGAGGTTGACGTTTCTTCAAGGGGTTATCACTAACATACCATCGGCCACTGAAATAGCAAATTTGATTTATAAAACCCAATACTGTTAAAGAAAATCAGTAGGAAATTGCCCAAAAAATATAAAATGTGTCGAAAACCTCCACTTTTCACCCTCTGTAACTTTATAACCGTTAATTTTATAACAATTATGTATAGGACCTTTTTTGTTTTAAATTGTGAGTAATAATAGAGCGTGAGTAAAAGCCCTTCTTTAGCCCATTACTATCCAACTTTGGACACAGGCCTTCCACATATGTCTGTCCTTGGCTGCGCTTTTCCAATGAGTTCCTGCAGCTTTTACAATATCGTCCTTCCATCGCATTTGAGGTCTTCCTCTTCTTCCTGTTCACGGTCTCCAGTTTTGTATTTCAGCATTACATCTTTTATTTTCCTTTCTCGAATTGTGGCCCGCAAATACTGTTTCTTTTTGTACAATTACTTAAGGACTATCCTGTATATAATTTTGATAAAATGAAAATATTTTTAAGATATGTAGGTGATCCGGGATTTCAAACAGGAGTGAGAGAAGATATTGGTGTTCATCAAACTAGTGTGTCTAAGGTTGTGACGCAAGTTGCTCACCAGATAATAGAAAAATGTGCACGTTGGATAAAATTTCCTAATACTTCGGCAGATATAATAAAAGCTAAAGAAATGTGACAAACAAAGCACACTTTTCCGTGTGCCGTGGGTGTGATCTATTGCACCCACATAAAAATAAAAAACCACCTCTTCATGGTGATAAACATATCAATCGCAAAGAATATCACAATATCAACGTTCAAGACACTTGCAATGCATATGAGTGGTTTAAAGGCGAAGACGCATCATGGCCAGGATCCGTTCATGATCATCATTCTCTTTGCATTATCCCTATGCGGGGTCGGCTTCCCTAATTGCATTTCTCCACACAATTCTATCTTGGGTCATATCAATGTTAATCCCCTTTACCAACATGTCCTTCCTTATCGTCTCCCCCCAGGCCTTCTTTGGTCTTCCTCTCCTACTCCTCCCAAGAATCTGCACTTCAGCTATTCTTCGTATTGGGTGATTAACGTCTCGACGTTGAACATGACCAAAATATCTTAACCTTTGCTTTCTCATTTTGGCATCAATTGGTGCCACACCTAGACTTCCCCTAATATACTCATTTCTAATTTTATCCTTCTTTGTCACTCCACTCATCCATCTAAGCATTCTCATTTCCGCCACATGCATTCGTTGTTCTTCTTTCTTTTTCACTGCCCAACATTCAGTTCCGTACATCATAGCCGGTCTTATGGCTGTTTTATAGAATTTTCCCTTCGGCTTCATTGGAGTTTCTCTGTCACACAACACACCACTCGCTTCTTTCCACTGCATCCATCCAGCCCTAATTCTACTGCATGCATCTCCATCTATTTCTCCATTACTCTGTAATACCGATCCCAAGTACTTAAAACTATTGCTTTTTACAATCAGTTCACCGTCCAAAAATACAATTTTATTTGTAGTACATAATTCCATCTTTAAATGAACATTCCAAATACTCTGTTTTTGTCCTACTAAGTTTTAAACCTTTTTCCTCCAAAGCTTGCCTCCACTGTTCTAGTTTTTGTTCTAAGTATCTTTCACTATTTCCTACTAACACATCATCAGCACAGGTTCATGCCAAAGCCAATTATAAAAAAAAAAAAACATCATCAGCATACATTAAGCACCATGGAATGTTACCCTGTAGTTTCGCTGTTATCTGGTCCAAAACTAATGAGAATAAATACGGACTAAGCAAAGTGCAATCCTACTTTCACATGAAATTTATCAGTCACTCCCACACCTGTCCTAACACTAGTCATTACTCCCTCATACATATCCCTCACAATCTTTACATATTCACCAGGGACTCATTTCTTATTGAGTGCCCACCACAGAATCTCTCGAGGAACTCAGGCCAGGATCCGTTCATGATTCATGGATATGGAGCAACTAACAATTTTGTAACAATGCTAAAAATGAGTTTAGGACGTCAAATGCAATAATTTCAGGAGATAAATGTTATGGCATAGCACCGTGGTTAATGGTGCCCTTTAGAAATCTAAATACTCCTGCCGAACTTGCTTATAACAAATTATTTACAAAGGAGCGTGTATTGATTGAAAGATGTTTTGGACAACTAAAACAAAGATTTCCAACGATTTAAAATTAAATAGAGAGTACATACCTACACTTATGTATTGTGAGCACAAACTCATCACATCAAAATATTTTTATTCACATGAAATAGAGTACAAACTTACCTATACTTTTTGGTCATACTGATGAGTAGTCATGAGAATGTACTGGGAGTTTATACTTCGTTTTTATTCATACCACCCATTGTTACACAGACTGCTCATTTTTATGTACAAGATTTGATTTTATATAACTGGACAGGAAAAGTAAAGTAAGTAAGCGATGATATATTGGTTTTTATTGTCATGTATGTAAATAAGATACAATAAAAATCTATAATATATTGCAAAGAAATATAAAATAATTATAAAATATATACTCATATACATATTATAACGATTACAAAAGTATATGTGAATAAGTGTAAGATGCCAAACATTGAAATCGTGCAATGCTGCAATAGTACAGAAAAATAAGGTTTTTGTCGGGACACTCACCCAGCCAGGTTGCAATTTTTTTTTTGGATAGTATATACCTAATACAGTATAAGTACAAAAATGTCCGTAAGAGTTCGGAGGCATATAATAGTTACTAACAAATAAGGGTCAAAAATAGTTTTTTACTTTAAATCGCTACAGGTAAAAATAGCGTAATATAACTTTGCAAAAAAACTCTGTGGAATAAACAAATTTAATAAAATTTAAACTGATTGTCTTAAAAAATTTTGTGCGTTATAAGGACTCATTAACTCAACTTTTCATGCAACATCATTATTTAGAGTGTTCGCCTTTTAGTAGATGGACAGAGGTTTAAAATGTCAGTTTTTGAATTTTCGTCGGATCGTTTGTTGCTTTGTAAATTGCAAAATGAGGCTGACATTTTGAAAATCAAAAATTTGCTTAACTTTTTCAAAAATAAACTTAAGACTTTGATGTTGCATGAAAAGTTGAGTCAATGAGTCCTTATAACGCACAAAATTTTTTAAGACAATCAGTTTAAATTTTATTAAATTTGTTTATTCCACAGAGTTTTTTTCCAAAGTTATTGCTCAGAAAAAAATAATGATACAGCGATGCTGGGGGAACCACATGAAAGAAGAAGAGTTATATTTTCAACGTGTTTAACAAAATCAATATAAAATAATTTTGACCATTGCAAAAACATTTTACTAAACTAGAGTCATATTTTTTTGTATAAATATTGATTCTTGATTCAGAGTTGGACCACCTTCTCCAGATAACTATTTCTGCATCTTATGCGTCGTCAGTGGAGCTATGCAGTCACAACTATAAACCAAATATCAACAGCCTGCCTATTTAAGGGAAAACACCGCGATGCAATGATTCCACCCTTGAGGCGCAAAACAGCGACATCTCTCGTAAAACGAGGAAGACGACGAAAAGCCCTAGATACAAAGTCTTGCATTCAAAATATTGTTTATTATTTTTATTTCAGTTATTTTAATTGTTTAAATGTAGTAAACTTTGTATATGGCTTTTCGCCGTCTTCCTCGTTTTACGAGAGATGTCGCTGTTTTGCGTCTCAAAGGTGGAATCATTGCATCGTGGTGTTTTCCCTTAAATAGGTAGGCTGTTGATATTTGGTTTAGAGTTGTGACTGCATAGCTCCACTGAGGACGGATAAGATGCAGAAATAGCTATCTGGAGATGGTGGTCCAACTCTGAATCAAATAAAACAAAAACTGCCTGTTCCGTTTTTATCTTTACTCAGATTTGAATACCTGAAACTGTCGTTCGGTCCTTTTGCTAGACGAAAAGAATGTAAATACGTGACCGTGTTCTTTATTTACTTTCTTCTATATTCATCGTCTCTGTGCTTATACAGGGTGTTTCAATAATAATTGTCCATATAGTCCAAAACAGTTAAATAAAATGTGGTTCCTTACTGAGTTACAGGGTGTTTTATCTAAAAATTTAAAAACTATTTTTGCTTAGCATTTTAAAACTATTCGACGTATCCTTTTCATACTTGGCAGGAAGTATAGGTACTGCACAAACTACTAAATTATGTTAAACAAACGTTTCTGGCTATTACCAGAGGCGTAGGACGGGGGAAAGTGAATGGTTGACCCTTTCCAAATTCTACGCCACTGGCGGAATTGCTATTTTAGTTCAATTTTTGGATTCTCCAATACTTTTTATGAAAATAATATACTCTTCATTCGTAACGATAAAGTCATTAGTTTTTGAGATCTTTGAAGTTAAAAATGAAACGACACGGTTTTTTGATTAATGTATTGTGTCGCTTCATTTTTAATTTAAAATATCACGAAAACTAATCATTTTATCCTTACGAATGAAGAGTATATTATTTACATAAAAAGTATTGGAAAATAAAAAAAAATACACTAAAATAGCAATTTCGTCAGTGGCGTAGAATTTGGGAAGGCTCAACCAGCCACGATCCCCTGTCGTACGACTCTGGTAGTAGCTAGAAACGTTTATTTATCTTAATTTAGTAGGGTGTACAGTACCTACACTTTCTGCCAAGTATGATAAGAATACCCCAAACAGTTTTAGAGTACTGGGTACAAATAATTTTTAAATTTTAATCATATGAATCATATCATAAATTAATCAAAATAACTGTGCCGTTTCATATTTAACTTCAAATATCTCGAAAACTAATGACTTTATCGTTACCAATGAAGAGTATATTATTTACGTAGGAAGTATTGGTTAATCTAAAAATGGCACTAAAATAGTAATTCCTCCAGTGGCGTAGAATTTGAGAAGGATCAACCATTCACTATTCCCTGTCGTATGCCTCTGGTAGTAGCTAGAAACGTTTGTTTATCATAATTTAGTAGGGTGTATAGTAGTCGCACTTTCTGCCAAGTATGAAAACTTAAATTTTTAGATAAAACACCCTGTAACTCAGTAAGGAACCACATTTTATTTAAGTGTTTTAGGTTGAATCTTCGTATTTTGTGCTAAGGTTTCTCCAGTTACTACATGGACAATTATTAATGAAACACCCTGTATATTGTAAAAGCCAGACATACAACATGCAGACAGAAAGCAGTTTCTTAACGAAAAGTCTTGGATTTAAAATATTGTTTATTATTTTTATTTCAGTTATTTTAATTGTTTCAATGTAGTAAACTTTGTGTCTAGGGCTTTTCATCGTCTTCCTTGAATAACTTTGCTAATATTGACTGCAGACTAAATCCACTTTGGCATTCGAAAAGCTGATATATTTACACGAATATTCAAAAAAAAATTTGTCTAGATCAATTAGGTCAAAGTGAGCCATTTTTTATTTAATTCACAGCTACTTCTATAAATATAAAATTCTCGTATAACAGTATTAGTTATCATATTCCTTCGAAACGGCTTGACCGACTTTTATCAAATTTTATATGTTATTCTGTAGGACTGAGGATGGGTTGTAATCTATTTTTCATACCCATAAGTGATAAGGGGGTTGCACCGCTGAGATTATTTTTTATTTTTTTGAACATAATTTGAACATACCTTAATTTTATATGATGTAGCATTAAGAAATGCATACAACCCTTAATTTTCGAACTTCTATCACAAACCCCTATTTTTTAATAGCCATCTATATATTCATATCTATAAAATTCTCCTGTCATAGTGTCAGTTGTCAAGGTCCTTCGAGACGGCTTAACCGATTTTTATGAAATTATATGTATATTCGGTAGGTCTGAGAATCAGACTGAGGGGTATTTTACATACCCCTGAGTAATAAGGGGCGTTCCTCTCTAACATTTTATACTGTTAGGTGGGGATATATGTACATAATGTACTCTTCGAGACTACGAGTATATACAAATTGAAAAAAGGATGATCAAAATCCATCAACAAGTTTCGGTGATATTAATCGCAGCATATATTTAAAGAATCAATTTCATTTTTAAGTGCATGGATTTTATAATTCCTCTCCACCGGCCCAGAGCCGATTTCGTTAGAACACCATTTTTAAAAGCTTTATTAACAGCAAAATTTTTTTTGTGAAAATTCGTGTAAAAGTATCTGCTTTACAAATATCAAATTGTATTTAGTCTACAGCCAATATTAACAAAGCCGAAAATGACTCTACTTTAGTAAAATGTTTTTGCAATGGTAAAATGTTTTTATTGATTTTTTTTTGAAATATGTTGTAACATGAGAGGCTTCTTTTTTAGTGTGGTACCCGAGAAATCACTGTATCATTATTCTTTTCTGAACAATCTTCTTCTTCTTCTAATGGCGCTACAACCCTTTGTGAGTTTTGGCCTGCTTAACAATGTTCTTCCATTCTGCCCTGTCGGATACTTTCCTTTGCCACTGCCCGACGTTCATGGTTTTAAGATCCCCATCTACGTCGTCTATCCATTTTTTATGGGAACTTCCTCTTGTTCTATTTCCTTGGGGCTTCCATCTCTGGATTACTTTTACAGCTCGATTATCTGGCATTCTTTCTAGGTGACCAAGCCAGTTTAGTAGCAAACCAAGTTGGTACCCAACTTCTTATGAATGGAAGAACTAAGAACACATGTAAAGACCCATATAGAAGAGGATTGAATCAGGAGACAAACCACCTAGGAGCTCCATTTACACTAAAAGAACTCCACGACGGTATGAACAGGTTAAAAAACGGGAAAGCTGTAGGTGTGGATGATATATGCAGTGAACAAATAAAGCATCTAGGCCAGGTAGCAAAAAACTGGATCTTGCAACTTTACAACACGTGCTGCAAAGACTGCAAAATTCCAAAATCATGGAGAAAATCTAAAGTGATAGCCTTGTTAAAACCAGGAAAGGACCCAGAAAATCCCAGTAGCTACAGACCTATTTCGCTGTTGTGTGACTTTTTCAAATTATATGAGAGGCTCATCCTCGCCAGAATAGAAAAAATGTCGACAAGCACCTTATCCCACAACAAGGAGGATTCAGACCCGGCAAATCTTGCACCGGTCAAGTAATCGCACTAACAGAACACATTGAAGAGGGCTTTGAAGAAAAACTCATAACAGGGGCTGCTTTCGTAGATTTGACAGCAACCTATGACACAGTAAGGCACAAAACATTGCTCCGCAAATTATACGACACTCTCAATGACCACCATCTGGATAAGGTCGTATATTCCTTACTGCAAAACAGACGTTTTTTCGTTGTGCTGGATGGCAAAGTAAGCAGGTGGAGAGTCCAAAAGAACGGCCTCCCACAGGGAAGTGTTTTAGCACCAATGCTTTTCAATATATATACACAAACGACCAACCTACGCCGACTGAAACCAAGTACTTCCTCTATGCTGACGATCTCGCAATATGTGCTCAAGGAAATAGCTTTGAAGAAGTGGAGGAGAAACTCGAAAATACATTAAAAACAATGACAGAGTACTATCTGCAGAATTCCCTGAGACCCAATCCCTCTAAAACACAAGTCTGCGCCTTCCACCTTCGCGCCAAGGAAGCCAAGTGAAAACTTCAAATTGTGTGGAATGGTAATATACTAGAGCACACAGACCAACCTATATATCTTGGAGTAACTCTGGACAGGTCCCTCACCTACAGAGAACATTGCATAAAAACGAGAGGGAAAGTAACAACTAGGAACAGCATACTAAGAAAGCAAAGGGAAGTAAATGGGGTGCATGTCCTGGCGTCTTAGGCACTGTGTTTCTCAACTGCTGAATATGCGTGCCCAGTTTGGGGCAGATCTGCCCACGCTAAACAAGTTAATACTGCCCTAAATGAAACATGCAGGATAGTAACGGGGTGCATGAAACCAACGCCACTTTCAAACCTATATAAAGCAGCGGGTTTTGCAGAACCCTCAACACGCAGAGGCGTTGCTGAACACATAGAGAAAATTAAACAGAGCGGCATGCCCTATACAAAGCTCGAACACCACGAAAGCGACTAAAATCCAAGGAAAAGTTTCCTTGGAACAGTGCAGGATGAACCGCCTGAGTATTTTCCTCTTCCTCAGGTTCAATGGACCGGCCAGTCTCTAGACTTTAAAAGTTGGAAAACTATGAATAGGATAAGAACGGGGGTCGCTCCAGTGAAATCGAACATGGTAAAATGGGGGAAAATAGACCAAGATGATGTGAACTGTAACTGTGGAGAAAGGCAGAATATGGAACATCTTTTTACATGCAGAAACTGTCCTTATCGCTGTACCCTCGAAGATTTGTGTCTCGCCAACGAACACGGAACCGACGTAGCCCGATACTGGGCTGAAATTTTATGAATGACATGTCCGGACACGATAAAGTTAAGTAAGCCAGTTAAGTCTTTGTGACTTTAAAAATCTAACTATATCTGTGTTCTGCATTAGTTGATCCAGCTCGTGGTTCATTTTAATTCTCCACGAACTATCGCTGCATTGGGTTGGTCCAAATATCTTCCTTAGTATTTTGCGCTCAAATATTCTTCGTTCCTTTTCATCAGTTGAGAGGGTTCACGTTTCACATCCATATGTGACCACTGGTCTAATTACTGTTTTGTAGATTCTAGATTTAGGGCCGGTTGCTCGAACGCTAATCAAAAATGATCATTATCAAATATTTAATTACTGTCACCTGTAACGATGCAGAAACACGTTAATTTCTTAAAAGAATTCCATCTCACTTGGAGAAGAAAAAAATCTCGTATCACCCTGTATGAGTGAAATTTCGCCGTGAAAAAGTTCCCAAGTAAGAATCGTAATGTTCCTGCGCTTTAGCGTAGATTGATTTGTGTGTCATTTTTCTTACAGTCGCAAGAATGTTTATGCGATATGGACTATTCGAGAATTTAGGTGTTTACACAAGTGTCTGTTCCCTTGCGGTAAACAAAAAATACGACTGAACCTTGAGTGGGTCATTAGTGTTCACCATAAATATGATCGACTTTACGGTTCTCTTTAGAGTTAATTCGTTTTCCGTGTCAACTCGCATCCAAAGTAAACATTGAGAAATTGATCGAAGTTATCCAATAGCTCTGTTTGTTGTTCTTATTACTTAAGTCAGCTTAATTAGGAATGAATTATGATCAATCTTTTGGCGTGATCTAATGGAAACATCTAGCAAATGTAAACACTTTAAAACTTATTTCTTTTCCAAACTAATAGTCGCATACTCAGGATTTAATGAAAAGAATGACGACGCAAAAATATAAATCGTCGTATTCTGTTCTGATTTGCTAAACATTGTGTCATGCAAAACCACAGGGCTTAGCATTGGTTAATATTTGTCATCTGAAATCACGGTATCTCATTTTTGATTGGCTGGACTAACGTTTTGTGATATTTTGGGAGAAATGGTGCTTTTCAGGGTTGTTCATGTTTCTGTAATTGGTTGCGTGATTCGTCAATTATTTCGTCATGCAAAGGACAATATTTACTTGATTGGTTGGTCGGATCATGGTGTGTGAGCTGAAGGAAAGGTGGTATGTTTTCTAGGATAGGAGCGATGAGGAGGTAGCTAAGATGAGGATTATCGATTAGCTAACGGGTCGAACTTCTGATGATATAGTGTCCAGTGATGTCTTCAAAAAACACTGGGAGAGTTTGCACAGTTTGCATTTAGGTGCAAATATGGAGATTGTGAATTTGGCTGCAGAGTTTGATGTCGGCAGTCAACGACCTTTATTTTCGTCTAGAGGACACCCCCTGTTCCTTTTGGAACACATTTCATATTAATCATTTAAGCAGTTCTTATTAATAACCATGGTGAAATGAAGTCGTGTATTTACGTCACAACAAGTTACTTAAGTTATTAAAACCAGTAAAGCATTGCTGAACTTTTCAAACTAAATACTTTTGTAAATTCGAAAATGTACCACATCAGTATTGTATTTTTGTGGTAGTAAAGTGAAAAGTGCTACGACCGTATACCTGGACTTTGCGTTGGAAGCTGCAGGACATTAAAGCAGAGACACAAAGGTACCTAATTAATGTTGTATTTATTTGTATTTGTGGACAATACCTCTTAAATGTAAAACCAGAAAGAGGTCAACTTTAACTTCTTTTTTTATAATTTTTTGTTTAATAAATAGTATTAATTTTCAATAATGTTGGCTTGTAAATAATTATCCATCTCCCTTCTCTCTGGTCAAGTGAGTAAGAAACAACCAGGTAGGTTTTATTTATCTTTTTTTCTTTATATACTTTATATTTATCTTGAAAAGATTATTTTTATTTAGTTGCCTTTTAATTTGTTGTTTGTTTTATCTAAAGAGTTTTTCTTTGTCTTCCCTTTTAAAACTAAAAGATCAAAGTGGCGCCCTTTTGGCTTAATATTGATTCATTGTTTATTTAATCCTTTTGTCCATTGTGTACTAATTTAGCTCTAGTAGCTATTTTCCTTTTTTTAATTTTTTTGTCTATTATTCATATATTTCCCAGCTAATAAGAAACTATAAAGAACCACCCCACACCTCTAACCGATTCTGAGCAACGGAGCCTTCGTTCATCCCATATGTGTTGACAACTTCTTCTCCTTTCCATTTTATTGCCACACACCAACTGTCAATGTCAACTTTGTTTGGGTTACTGAAAACATAATTATGGATTACAATTATGAAATTAGTTAATCAATTATGTTAATAATTGTTATGTTAATTGATTAACTAATCTCATAACAAATCAGTAGAAAGCAGGAAGCACTCCTTTAGAGCTTCCGCATAAATAATACAAATAATCCCAAAAAGGTAAGATGGCGAATGGACATTGACTCCGAAGCCAATAATGCTCAAACACACACACACACACAATCTCATAATTATAATCAATTATGTTTTCAGCAACCCAATTAAAGTTGACATTGACAGTTGGTGACAGTAATTAAATATTTGATAGTGATCATTGTTGATTAGCGTTCGAACAACCGGCCCTAAGACTCACTTTTTTTATGAGCAATAGCATTGCAAAAAAGCTCTGTGTGATAAACAAATTGAATAAAATTTAAACTAATTTAAACAAAGGACTACTTGACGCAACTTTTCATGGAATATCAAAGTCCCACGTTCATTTTTGCAAAAGTTATAACATATTCTTAATTTTCAAAATTGTAGCCTTATTTTAAAATTTCCGAAGAAACATGATCGGATAATAATTCAAAAACTGCCATTTAAAACCTTTGCCCGTCTACTAAAAGATGAATACTCCAAGCTAAATGATATATTTAATTGCCCTATCTTTACCTGTAGCGATTTAAAGGAAAAAAACTGCCCTTTTTGACCCTTATTTGTTAATAACTATTATATTTTTCCAAATTGTGACGGGCATTTTTGTATAATATATTAGGTATATAGTACCTACCCAAAAACGCATTTGAAACCTGGCTGGAACAGTGTCCCGAACATGGTATATTTTTGTCTTATTTCCATGGAGTACAAAGTTAACGTTTCATGGTGGTTTTGTATTATTATTCATGATTATTATTTTTTGATATTAAAAAATTAATCTGTTTAAGTCGTTTTTCGAAGTCGAGGCGTTTTTTGGCCTCGTGTCTTGCTCTTTGCCATGCTACTGTAGTTGCAACTCTATTATTGTTAGTATGTCTGGTGTTGTCCAAACGTTTAACACTAGATCCGGAATCATTCGTGCACAAAGTGTCCATGTTAGAAGCACCAAATATTTCTCTTGGAATATTTCTGTTACTGGATATTATTGTACTTACACCTTCAATAAATAAAAACGATATATGATACACAGACCGGTAAAAAAAGTGGCCACCCTATATATTTCCGAAAATAAAAATTTATTGGAAGTTTTATGCACTGTTTCATATTGTATACTCAACATCTTTGACTTTAAAACAAAAAATGGCCATTACTGCTTGATTTTTTAGGATACTTTATTTGATTAGAAGGCTACAAATAAAAAAGTGGACAACAATTGGATATAGAAATTGAGTCAATACTCGCAATCTTAAAAGTTTGTATTTTTTAAATAGTTGTTACACAATCATGGGGCAATCGGTTTCGAGGCTTACAATTTCTGCCTCATCTTCAGGCCCAGTACATAAAGTCTTCACAATTACAAACTACAAGCTAAAAATCACAAAAAGACAAAAATGTACATATATTAAACAACTATGTCTTGATTTAAATAAAATACATACAATAAAGCAAAACAACTGCAGAGTACTGAACATAGTAGTCTATACGCTGTGAGCTCGTACGTAGAGGGGATATTTTCAAATTCGCGAACGCCAGTAGTGACAAGTTTGTAAACGTTTACTGGAAATTTGACATAAATGTCAAAGTGATTAATTTAAAATTAAAATTAAAAACATTAATTATAAACAATATTAGTTGGTCAAAGCTGTGGTATATATTTTTACCTTAAAAATACTTACGTTTTAAATACTAAATTTAAGTTTTTTTAATGTTCCGTAATATCTAATTATAAATAATCTATTATAATCTTAGCGCCATCTACACGATTATTGTCAAAGTATCCGAAGTAAGAAATTGATATTTTATCAATAGAACGTCAAAATGATTAGAAAAATCTTAAAAAAATCGATTGCAATTTAATTACTTTTTTGCGTTGTAAATATTAAGCGATAAGAATTAAATAATAAATTTAAAAATTACCGGTAAAAGTTGAATTAGTAACCGCTAGGAGCGACACCAGCGAAGCTCAGAGCGTATAGAGTGTATACTGAGACATTTTGCCATTGAGAGTGACCAATCTGATGAGAATTACCGCAATTCTTACAGTCACATTTCTAACCTTCTGCAGACGGTTTCTTGCAGCAATTGCAGTCGAATGGCGATTTCTTAAAAGTTCCATGACAAAAAAACGATCATCTCTTTGAGAGAACTCTTCTACGACGACCGTAGCGAGTACCAGTATCTTTAAATTAAAGCGATGGAAAGCTCTCCGTACTGTAGTTCTCGGAATACCTAAAGTTTCGGATACATAAACTTGACTTCTTCCGTCTTGTAGCAATGCAATAGTTTAGCAACATCTACTGTAGATAACACGATAACTTAATTATTCACTTAGTCAAAATCCACGTTCGAAAAGCTAAATTACTGTTTAATTAAATGTTTTCAAAGTATAAGATAAACGGCGACTACAGAAAACAACCAAATAAACGTCAAAACTAAGTCACAAACTGTCAAAATCAAGCAAACATGATCGCAATAAATATTTAAATTGAGAAGCAATCCGAAACATAGCATAAAACTTCCAATGGATTTTTATTATCGGAAATTTAGAGGGTGGCCACTTTTTTTGCCGGTCAGTGTATAAATGATTAGAAATATCACTTATAAAATAACTCAAAAAATTGAATTTGTAGCAGCGACATAGACGCTCATAAGATAAGAATTAATCTGGTATAAATATAAGATAGTTCGATCTCTTTTAGCCTATTCATTCTCATTTTGGCATCGGATAAATTTTATCCTTTTTGCCACTACACTCATCTAGGCATTCTCATTTCCACCACATGCATTTATTGTTCCTCTTTCTTTTTAACTGAATTTTCTCTTCGGCTTCATTAGAATTTTTCTGTAACAAAACACACCACTTGCTTTTTCCACTTCATTCATCGCTCTCAAAATTCTACTGGCTGCATTTCATCTATTTTTCTATTAACCTGTAATACCGATCTTAGGTACCTACTTAAACCTATTACTATTGACAGTCATTTCATCATCCAAAGATATCATTTTATTTGTAATAACTCCAACTTTAAATGAACATAAAAAATAGTCTAAAATAAAATAAAGCTTGAAACCTTTTTCCTCGATAGCTTGTCTTCACTGTTTTGTTCTAAATCGCTTTCACTATTTCCTAATACCACTACATCATCAGCATACATTAAGCATCAAGGAATGTACACTGTAGTTCCGCTGTTATCCAATCCAACACTAATGAGAATAAATAAGGACTAAGCATCGAGCATTGAAGCAATTCTACTTTTACCGGGGACTCATTTCTTACTGAGTATCCACAACAGATTTTTTCACGAAACTCTATCACAATGCTTTCTCAAGATCAATGAATACCATAATATTAGCATTTGCTTCTTTATTCCTGTAGTTTAATGAAAATTGTATCTGTTGTAGATATGCCTGTTGATCATAAATATAGAAGTATTTGCGGTCCAATTACTCTGCCATATTTTCATGGTGTGATTAAGTAGTTTTATGGCCCTGTAGTTTATACATTGTTGTATATCTCCAGTGTTTTTGTAAACAGGTACTAATATATTGCGTCTCCATCAATGAACTGTCAATACGGATGGAATGACCCCGTCCCATTCAAATAGTGAAGCGAGATTGCCACCAACATACAAGAGAGAGGTCCTAGAGAGAGACAGAGAATGTGCTGGAAAATTTGATAAGCCGTGTAATTTGAGTTGCCTATATCAACTTAAATCGGGGAAATGGACCTCATATTTTTTTAACTTTATTAACTTAACTTAATTTTTAAATACTGTCTATCAGTCCTAGTTAAATAATATATACCAAGTTAAAAAAATATGAGGTCCATTTCCCCGATTTAAGTTTATATAGGCAACTCAAATTACACGCCCTGTCAAATTCTCCAGCACATTCTCTGTCTCTCTCTAGGACCTCTCTCTTGTATCGTGGCCGCATTAATTTTCTTTATGCCTATTCCATCCGTATTGACAGTTCATTGGTCTCCATTCGTCTGGCATTTGTCCCACTTTCATAATAATTCTACTAAATAAATATGTTAGCCAATTTGTTCCTGTCTCTCCTAATGCTGCCCACACTTCCCCAGGAATATCATCTGATCCAAGTGCTTTTCCTTTTAGTACGTTCTTTAACGGTAAAATATTGCAAAACCTCTAAATTTTAAAAAACCGCTTGAAATGAGATGGAATTTGGCATACATATAGCTAATAAGTCAAAGAAAAAAAGGGATATTGTGCCGATATATGCTTTTGCCCTGGGGTGGGCACAGCTCCCAAAGACCATGAAAGAAAAAGAAGAAAATAAACAAACAAAAATCTTACATAACCTTCTATAGGACAACATGAGTTTAACGCTTATATTACAGATAGTTATCTTTGTTTCAGATTCTTAAAAACAAAGAGAAACAGTGTAGCCGGTAGCTGTTGTGGTAAATACACATATGTTTTTTTATTCGGCAACAGCGCTTTCCTGCTAAACTTGACGGTAGCGAAAAAACTAATATACAGTGGAACCTCGATAACTCGGATTAAGTTACTTGTGGTGAGTAAACAAGACGTCGGCCCTATGCAACTAATTGTCAGTGATGAACCAATAACAAAAGTTAACCATTTTAAATATCTAGGATGTTGGATAAACGAGACACTAAATCCGGATGAAGAAATTAAAACTCGTATAGAAATTGCAAGAGGAGCATTTATGAAACTTAGATCTATTCTGAGCAGCTCTCAGCTGAACTTACAACTAAGAATCAAGTTCCTAAAATGTTGTGTATCCTGTATTACTATATGGATGTGAAACCTGGATCATGAAGGTTAACATGATGAACAAATTAGAAGCCTTTGAGATGTGGTCGTATCGTAGAATGCTCAGAATATATTGGGTTCAACGCATTTCAAACAGAGAAGTCTTAAACAGAGTAGGTCAAGGCGAAGGTGATTTAACCAAGATGGTAAAAAAGAGAAAACTTGAATATCTGGGGCATATAATGAGAGGTAGCAGATACAGGATGATGCAGTTAATACTCAATGGAAAGATCGACGGAAAAAGAGGAATTGGTCGGAAGAAATATTCATGGCTCCGAAACCTTCGTCAATGGACTGGCTTATCAGCAGATCAATTTTTACATGCCGCACAAGATCGAGAACGATAACGGCAAATTGTTATGGAAGCTACCCACGCCTAAAAATTTGGGCACGGTACTTAAAGAAGAAATTACTAAAAACACGTAAACACAAACCTAAGCAAACGGAAGCGAACAATACAAGACTGTACTACACACCACACAATACAGTCACAATCGGAACTATGTTGTTATTTTAGAACAGTGAAGACTAATACCTTTGTTTAAAGAAGAATTTTTTAAATAGTCTTAGTCTTTTTTAAACAATGCTAAGACAGTTTGATTGAAATAAATAAAGGAATACTACTACAGGTGCCTATTGTTTCCGATAATTCAAGACAATGAACGTCGCTCTTCCTTGCCGCCGTGTGCCATGAGTCATTTTTATTATCGTATAGTTCAAATTACACAAATACCCATTATCTCTCGAATATTATATTACATACATAGATTTTTATTTTGAATTGTTGAAATGTTTGTCTGATCAAAATCGGTCCGGGTTAGCCGGACTTCCGGGTTATCGGGGTTCCACTGTATAAGGAAAAATTTGTTGAATTTGTTTGCATTCAAGTTTGTACCGGTGGTTATGATGTCATTAAAGCTATGATGTGCATGCCTAATTGTTTGACTTTTTTTAGTTTATCTTTCTTATAATCGAAGATTATGAGAATGCGTTTGTTTGATATTATAGATCATCATAAAATGCTTCGAGCATTGGCTGAGTGCCGCATTGACTACAGACATATTCAGCCCTGTGATGGATGACCGAAGTTATCTTTAACGTAAAGTTATCCTGTAGTTAAGTTATAATTCTCTAATTGGTGTGATGTATCATATTTAACTTAACTACTTGCGTTATTTCTTGACAGTTCTTGAGTTATCTGATATATCAACTGTCACTTTATAACGCGACGTTAAACCTCAAGAGTTATGAGATAACTGTGTAGTTATGTAAGGTTAGGTTCATCTTTTGACTTGTTTTTAGACAGAAATCAAGTGAATTTAGAAGCTAATAATTTAATAATTAAGAATAGAAGGGTAATACAATTTTAAAAATTATACAAAAATGAAATCGAGAGATATAAGTAGAAATTATATTTTAAGTACCTACTGAGCTTTCTATCCAGCGTTGCCAGATGATATTTTATAAATCCCCCACTTATAAACTCCCTCAAATTGAAGCTCAAATACCCCAAATTTAAAATTTTGCCGCATTTTAATAAATTAGTAGTCAAATGAAGAGAACAGTAAACCAAAATTATACTACTTATCAACGACGGCCCTGGAAATAATTCATAGTTCCTATCGTCTTCGATTATATGGGAGTATAATATACAGTTCTATGTACATTCGCAAATTTAATTTACCATGACCCCTTAAAATCCACCATAATTTTCCGCCCCCAAAAAATCCCACTACAATTTCGGCTTAGAAAAATTTCCCTAGACGCTTTCAAATTACCCCAAAATTGTGGGAAAATACACCAATCTGGCAACCCTTTTTCTATCTACCGTTTGAAACACCACCGAACCCGAACAGCTGTTTGCTGTTCGGTCATCGGCGGTGGCCGACGATGGATATTTACTTTTACGGTCATCTACCTATCCTGTAGCACAGTGGTTCCCAACCTTTTATGTCTGGCGACCCACCTTCCGATGTTTTTTCATATTCGCGACCCATTCCTCACCCATGATGATATATATTATGTACGTTATTCAGCTACTGTAAGAGCCACGCCGCGACCCACCTGAAATCCGCCCGCGACCCACTAGTGGGTCGCGACCCACCGGTTGGGAAACGCTGCTGTAGCACGTTCCGAACAATCTCTCGCGCTCACTCCAACTTGTACTATTTCTACATAGGTTCTCTTTGATACTTCAAACTTTGTTCCTATAGTTATGGGCATCGTTATACCTGAGAGTAATCTTAACTTTAACTCAAACGTTAAAGATAACTTCGGTCATCCATCACACGGCTGATTGCCTTGATTAAAAGTACTTATCTACGATACTGGTAGAGCTTTTTCCAACTTCATGAAGATACCAAACAGTTCCGAATAGAACGTGGAATTAGACAGATATTCAGCCTTGTGATGGATGACCAAAGTTATCTTTAACGTAAAGTTATCCTGTAGTTAAGTTATAATCCTCGAATTGGTGTGATGTATCATATTTAACTTAACTACTTGCGTTATTTTTTGACAGTTCTTGAGAAACTGAAATTCCCTCAAATTGAAGCTCAAATACCCCAAATTTAAATTTTTGCCGCATTTTAATAAATTAGTACAAAATTAAACTACTTATCAACGAGGGCCCTGGAAATAATTCATAGTTCATATCGTCTTCGATTATATGGGAGTATAACAGGGGCGGTTTCTCCATTGGTTCACTTGTGCAGTGAACACCCAATAAAAGTTCATTAAAATACAGTTTTTTTAAATCTCATAAATATTAAAATATCATTAAAATATTTTTTTAATCTCATAGAATCATTAAAATATAACTTTATTTATTAATCATATTTATTTGCTCTACGCCGCTGGATGCACTTGGTAAGTGCAGATGACTTATGCTCGGGTGCAGAATTCAAATTGAACCAGCCACTAGTAACCTACCGCTATAGGTTAGAGAGAGAAATCTTAAAATCGGTGAAAAAGAATTTCGCCTATATAAAACAGCAAGAATTTGTGCAGTGCACCTAGAGACCAGTGAAGCGTTTTGGCTTGTTTCGGTTCACAGTTTGGAATTTTCTGTTGTGGGTTCTAGTTAAATACGGTTAAATCTTAAATACAATATTAATAGTTTTATGATGGAGCCTTATTCAGTGGATTTTATAAAAGAAAATGCAAATAGTTTTGAAAATCGACTTCTTATAAAAAAGAATGGTCCACCTCGGCCGGAGATAAACTTGGTACAAGAATGTGCTATAAAAAACAAAAAATTTAAACGTTGCTTTAAAGTTGAACAATATAAAAAAACTTCGTGGTTGTGCGGGTGTGATAAACTAAATTGTTTGTTTTGTTTTCCATGTTTAGTATTTTCGAAAAATGAAACTATTTATTCAGAGTGGACAAAAAAGGGCGTTCGGGATTTATCTCATTTATCGACAAAAATTAAAAAACACGGATCTTCTCAAATTCATTTAAAAAATGAATTGCAACTATCAGATATTGGCAATATTGATGTTCGCCAATTATTAGATTCTGGGTATCGGAAATCAATAAAAGACTTTAACGACCAAGTTAAAAAAATCGTTACATTTTATCCCGTCTTGTCGATTGCGTAAAATTTTGTGGCGTCTTCGAAATAGCTTTGAGGGGACACGACGAGTCATCAGAAAGCCTAAATCCAGGAATATACAGGGGCCTTATTGATTTTGTATCAGAAATCGATATGGCTATGAAACAACATTTGGAGGGAAATACTGTTTTTAAAGGTACGTCAAAGTTAGTTCAAAATGACATATTAGATGCTATTCTAACTGTTTGCCAGGACGAGATTAAAAAACAGGTTTCAGAGGCACGGTTTGTATCCATCCAGTGTGATGAAACTACTGATGTTTCTACCCATCAGCAACTTGTCGTTATTTTAAGATATGAGCGGAATGGCCAAATTTACGAACGTTTTTGGAAATTTTTAGAACCTGTTTCACATAGTGCCAGAGACATAGCCACAGAAATTAAAAAAGAGTTGGAACGGCTAAATATTTCCGCAAATCAGCTAGTAGGTCAAAGCTATGATGGAGCAGCTGTAATGTCAGGAAGGGAAGGTGGCGTTCAAAGTATAATAAGAAAAGATTTTCCTTACGCATTTTATGTACATTGTTATGCACATCAATTTAATTTGATATTGCAGAAATGTGTTTGTGTTCATGCAAATGTAGCCAACTTTTTTGCCAATTTACATGCATTTCCGCCTTTTTTTTCAAGATCAGCAAAAAGAACTAGCATGTTAGATGACATAGTTAAAAAAAGGATTCCAACAGCACCAGCGACAAGATGGAATTTTAACACGCGCACTGTCAGAACAATTTTTGAAAACAAAGATCTTTTAAAAAGTTGTCTAGAGAGTATATTAGAGAGCAGCGGGAATGATTTTACCACAATAAATCAAGCAGAGACGTTACTGGGATATTTAAATAATGAAAGTTTCATTTATTGGCTTACATTTTTCGCGAAAATAATGCCCCACTGTGAAATCCTTTTTAAGGAATTTCAATCTCGGTCTTTGGATGCCGTTAAAATGAATGGATTTTTAAACAGTTTTGACAAAGCCATTTCAAATATCCGTAACTTGGATTGTCCACCTTCACCACCAAAGAAGCGCCATCAGTCAGCATTATATTCTGCACAAACAAAAGAAGTGTGTGATATCCTGATTAATCAAGCCAAAGATAGATTTCATTTTAAAGAGCATCTTTTGGCTTCAAAACTTTTTTTTGCTGAAAAATTCAACGAATATGAAAAAGTCTTTCCTACCGATGATTTTGATACCGTTACACGAACTTATAATTTCTTTCAGAAAGAAAAGCTTAAAAGTGAATTGTGTGTTATTTATGGGAGAGAAGATTTTCATCATGCGGGAAGTGCGTTGGCAATCTTACAACTCCTTATTGATAGAAACCTGACGGAATGTTTTAGTGAAACTGTCATGTTATTAAAATTAATCTGTACATTTCCAATGACCAGTGTCGAAAGTGAGCGTTGTTTTTCTACAATGAAAAGAATTAAATCTTTACTCAGAAATACAATGCAGCAGAATAGATTAAATTCTCTTGCTATGTTAAGCATAGAAAAGGAATTGATTTCCACAATTTCAGATTTTAATGCTCGTGTTATCGATGTTTTTGCAAAACACAAAAATCGAAGAATGGATTTTTTGTATAAATAAAATGATTAAATTCAATAAATTTAACAAAAAATCCCAAACATTTTTATATGATTTTTAATGTTGAAATTTTATTTCTTATTAGCTTTGATTTAATGTATTTAACGATTTTGGACCTTTTGAATACTACAACTTGGTTTTTAAATTTTTCTATATATATTTGTAATAATTAATGACAACATGGATTAGGCCTAATGGGGAAACCATACAAAAAAACGCGCCTTGCATTTTACCTCAATGGTGGTGTGGAAATGAATGCATTATTTAATCGAAATTAGTTACAGATTTTATGTATACCTACCATACATAAATAACAAAAAATGATTAGTATTCCACAATATTTAAACAGGCGAAGGACTCTTGATAATTTTTCACGAACGCCTATGCAATAAGTAAATATAGAATTTGGTCAGAAGTACGAAAGTATAATAGTTTCACCAATCCGCTGGTCCGCTGGGTTTAAGCTGTTGATTCGAAATGTTGATTAAATTCGAAAATATGATCTTGATAAAGTTTTATGCGATTGCGCGTCTAAATTAATCATAATTAAGAGTTGGCGCAATGATACGAAATGACCGTTAAATTGAGACGAATCTATTCATGTAAGTTTTATTGAATTTGAGTAACATTATATATTCCATAAGATGTGCGCGGTGTCCTTTAGACAAAAAAGGGCGAGGTCCCAAAAATTTTTCGCCTGTGCCACAATTGCCCGCGGCTTTTATTCACCGTTTCTATAATTACATCCCTTAATTGAACACCCATTTTAAATTACCACGAGCCGCCACTGGAGTATAATATACAGTTCTATGTACATTCGCAAATTTAATTTACCATAACCCCTTAAATCCTCCATAATTTTTCGCCCCCCAAAATCCCACTACAATTTCTGTTTAGAAAAATTTCCCTAGACGCTTTCAAATTACCCCAAAATTGTGAGAAAATACACCAATCTGGCAACCCTGTTTCTATTTACCGTTTGAAACACCACCGAACCCGAACAACTGTTTGCTGTTCGGCACTGTTCGGTCATCGGCGGTGGCCGACGATAGGTATTTACTTTTACGGTCATCTACCATCCTGTAGCATGTTCCGAAAAATCTCTCGCGCACACTCCAACTTGTACTATTTCTACATAAGGTTCTCTTTGTTACTTCAAACTTTGTTCCTCAAATGTTATTTCTAATATAACGTTGAAGAAATAACTATCTCATAACTGTGAAGAATACGTCACACCGAATTTTACCTAAATAGTTATGGGCATAATTATACCTGAGAGTAATCTTAACTTTAACTCAAACGTTAAAGATAACTTGGGTCATCCATCACACGGCTGATTATCTCTCCGAAATTATTTACAGCTGTACTGAATTAATTCGTTTAAGCGAACGGAACGACAGGATAATATGAGAATATATAAGGTACCAAACATAAAAACAAGGACATGAGTCAAGGATGCGGTCGAAAGAATAGCCATGGCTAAATGAGCTTGGACTGGACATGTTGCCAGATTGACGGATGATACATGGACCAGAAATATTCTCGAATGGAGATCAAGACAAGAGGCATATCGAAGCAGAGGACGATCACCGACTAGATACTAGATGGACGGATGACATAAATCGCATCACCACCAATTGGTTGAAAGCTCAAGATAGAGATAGGTGAAACATTTTATGGGAGGACTACGTGTCTAGTAGGCTGTAGTATAGGATGATAATAATATGTCAATTTTGCAACGTCAGAAATAATGGTTACAGTTATGAATAGAACAAAAAATTTATACAATAAAGGAGATGATGATGATGAACTGCAAGAAGTTGAATTCACATTGAGTGAATAGTGAATATTTTTTTACTTAAGTTTTTTTTTTAAATAATTTGTTTGTTTATTATATTCGTATACAAAAAATTAAATAATATATTCTTTTTTCTACTTTGTTAATTTCTTTTATCTATTTTCTACTTGGGCAATATACCTACGAAACGAAATGGTTTGGCCGCCCTGAATTATTATGTCTTCTATATCGTTTTAAATACGCTTCTCTCTGTTGTTCCAGTTGAAAGCGCATACCTACTTTAAATTCTGTCCTATAAATGATTTATATGCCGCCTTTTTTCTTTATATCAATTTTACAACTTGACAAGTGTTTTTAGAAGTTTCAAAAGTGAATTTAAATAACGAGTAAAGTTTGGTCATTTTGTTTATTCCCGCAACGATTTTATTAAGATACGTATCCGTACAAGGGTGATCCGCACTCGGTGTAGCTGCTCGAATGGATACGGCATGCGCTCCCTTACATATAAACCGCAAACCGGTTAAATCGAAGATGGTGAGCGGCGACCAAGGTCCCTATACCATAGGTTGTATGGTAATTTTGACATTGACAAATGAAATATTGTCATCGTGACGTCACCCAGACGATCAATTTTACGAATTGTTTGTAAACATAATAGGATACGTGGTTTGGAGGCTATATTTTGTTATTAAATATCGTTAGTGTTTTAATTTGTGTTTATATCTTGAGATATAATGTATCTATAGATATCATTAAGTGTTTTTAGTATAATAACTTAAACCCAAAACTGTTTTACAAGAAGTGTTATATACGTTGACGCCTAGCCCTATTTCTTTCGCATTTTCTTTAAGCTCCACATACAGTTCTGTAATATCTCTTGCGGTTCTTCGCATCAAGTTTACATCATTTGTGTACGTTACAATCTGCTTAGACTTATTTAACAATATATCTAATTAAGTCTATAGATAATAGATCTATTATATGTACCTAATTGTTTCATAAAAGATTATAACTAATATTGCAGCCATCTGAAGGTCGTTTGAATAAACAATTATAAAGTAAATGAATATATAAAATGGGGAAAATTCCCTTTATTGCGCTGAAATTGTATTTTTTTACAATTTACTGTTAATGTAAAACTTCACAGGTACCTATTGAATGGAATCATAATGTTTTAATAGTTTTAGATATTATAATCCAGTACCTAACGTAATCAGATGCTCTTATGTTAAACTTAAACTACTCAATTTGATAGGTACATAAATCTTTAGTTGAATCTCTTTTTCACCATGGTCTACATGTTAGAAGGAATTTATAATAATGTACTATATGCATTATCCCCAATTCAAAATGATTATATACCTACTCAAAATCATTTAAAAAAGTAAATTGTATTCAACCCATTATTAATATACCTAGGATATTTGAATGATTTAGTCCCATATATAAACACAAGAAACAATCTACTTCTGCTTTAATTAAGTAGTAATGCTGTTCTACTGCATATATTTAATTGCAATTATATTCTATGATTTTTGTAACTCTAGAGGTATCTACCACATTTTTTAAAGAATATATTAAATAAATAGTCATTAAAAATCCAAACGTATTTTTTTTTAAATATACATATATATTTTCAATCATTAAAAACATTCCTACTTTCCGAGTTCATTTCAATGAGTGTAGTGAATGAATTTGAATACAGCATTCTGGGTGACGTCACTCCCGCCATTAGATTCTCGACGCTGATTGGTGGAAAGTTACCATGCAACCTGTCTATTTATGAACCTTGAGCGGCGACCAGAAACGTATCCACTATGTGGAGCTGCTACACTGAGCGCGTATCACCCTTGTATGGATACGTACCTTTAAGCAGATTCTAGCAAACCTTTTACAGTACTATAATGTGTACAATTTAGATGGTCCCACCATATATTAATAGTTATTTATGATATAAGTGTTAAAAGTACAATTTTAAGGCACGCATGTAAAAGTTTGCAGAATGAGCGAAGCGAATTCTGAAATTCACATGAGTGCCTTAAAAATGTACTTTTACAATATTTTTTCTACAAACGTTATAAATTTATAAAATACAATATTTTTGTTAATTGCTGAAACCATGAAACCTATGACCCGTAAAAGGTAGAACTGGTTGTCTACACTCGAGGGTAATGTCTAAAAATTCTTAGGGAAAATGTTATACCTTTAACTGTTTTTTCTACAAACGGGTTAAAAATGCAATAATACAGTTTAAATTAAATTTTAAAAAACCTTTTAAACCACCTTTTTCAAATTGCGCAAGTTGTACTATTAATATTAATGTTAATAAATGAAATATAAATATTTTGACGTTTCAAAATTTGACAATCGTTTCAAAATTTGACAATTCACTTTTAACTGCAGTGCCTTAAATTTTTTAAAGCACTAGTGCCTTAAAGTAGCATTTTTGCACATTTTTAACTAGGTTGTAGAAAAAATATATTAAAGAACAGACAAATATTTATTTTGAAAATAATATAGTCGATATTTAAAAGAAAAAATATCACCATTTAGTAAACTCATGGACAGAAATATCGAATATTTTAAAATTATCATGTGAAGTAAAATTTTTGTGTCGCAATTCTTAGCCCTCCCAGTGTCACAGGTTTGGTATTTCTTTACGGAATGCGATGTTTTAAAGTGTCATATAAATGCTCGATCGGATTTAAATCTGATATGGGCTATAAAGCGTGTTTCATTCTGAATTGTCCATATAGTAATTGGAGAAACCTTAGCACACAATACGAAGATTTAACATAAAACACTTAAATAAAATATTCTTCCTTACCGAGAACACTAACACTAACCGTGAAACACACCGTGTTTTATTACAAATATTTCAAAATGAGTTTAACCCATTGTTTTAACACCTTCCAACATTTCTTGTTCACATTTGACAAACAGTTTATACATGTGAGGATACTTCTAACTAGTGTTAAAAGATAGTTTTTCGCCGTTACCAGAGGCGTGCTATATAATATACTTCCCTTTCCCCCCTCACAAAACTACGCCACTGTCGTAATAATCATTTCAGTATGTTTTTCGATTCATCGTTACCTTTTACGTAAATATCATCTTGTTGTCTCAATTCGATCGAGTAAGTAGTTTTCAAGTTATTTGCGTTTAAATACAATGGATTCAATAATAATATGTATTTTCAACAAGATTCAATAAGATGTGTTTGGTACATTCCATGTCAAATCACTCAAAGCAAAAACTTTTGGATCTCCGATGTTTCTGAAACTTGATGTATAACTTCTGCGGGACGTAAAAATAAGATATTTAAGGTCAAGCATCTTCTTCTTTTTTCTCAAAATGTTATTTTATGCGATTTTACAGTGTTTTGGTGTTTATTTAAACAAATTTGCATTTTCTATCATAAAAAAATTTCTATCGGAAAAAATAATATTTTAATAGAAGGGACTCACAAATGTCATTATATGACATTATAACAAGTTATTTTGATTCAAAACAAGTTTTTCATCAAATTTTATAGTGTAGAAAACGTTAAAATATCGATTTTTACATTTTCCGCCATTCCCAAAATACATCATAATCGATTTGTCTGAAAATTATTTTATTTTTCTAATCTTTAGGGGGTCAATAGTGGCCTAAATTTAAAATCGCGAATGAATTCCTCCGTTACGTTAGCCGCCATCTTGATTTTAAAGGAGAACCGTACAATTTCTTTTTAACAATTTTTGTCGTGAGGCCGATATTTTCCGAGTTAATGGCACTGAAAGTAGACGCTTATACAGGGTGCGCCAAACCTCTGGTTTTCTTTGATTACGGCTAAACTATGGGATATACAAAAAAATGATTTTAACAAAACTAATGTATATCAAAACCGTCTATAATGTAAAATTATTTTCGATTATACAGGGTGAGTCAGAACGACGGTATGAACCAAAGTTTTATTTTTTTTAAATGGAACACCCTATATATTAAATCATTTTTGAATACAGTTTTTAAAAATATGAAAAATTCGTGTAAGGTCTTATAGGCCTAAAGTTAATAATTTTCGAAATATTTACATTTTTATTGAGAAAAATGCTAATATTTATTGGGCTGTGGATTATGTTTCCAAGGGAATAAAAATTTAAGTGGTAGGTCAAAGTTTTTATAATATAATGTCATTTTTAAATAATTTAATATCTTTTACTTATAGCCATAAAATATACAGTGTGATCACTATTGGCAAATTCAAAATTTTCTCATTTTTTTTAAATGGAACACCCTGCATATTATTATTGCATTTTGTTGTAAATATTACAACCTTTCTTTTGGTATAAGGTTGTATGTACATAGCATGTTTGGTTTTGTAAATATTTAAAAAAGAACTATAGATTTTACGTTTCGCGGATATTTTATATCCGCGATAATTTTAATTAAATTTTTTTGCAAAAAAAAGTTATACTCTGATTTTAGAAACATACACTAAAGTATGAAAGATGAAAATAAAAACGTAATTAAAGATTAAAATAAAACGTATGCAAGTGCAACTTAATTGAATTTAATAACTTTAAAATTATGTTACTAACAATTTTTTACTATACTAATAAGTAATTAATATGGATAAATTAATAATTAAATTAAAAAAAAAATTTTTAAATCTTCCTTAGAAATTTTTCTACCCTAGTAACTTTATTGTACCCAATTTTGTTAGTTAAATTGTATTGAGTAAGATCAGTTAATAACTTTTTAATTTACCTACATCTTGAGAACGTATAAAGTATGCTTTGAAACAAATGAACGTTATAGAAGTATATTATGAAGTAAATAGTATCTATATAGTCGTGTCACAAAAGCTGGTAATAATTTCTAATGGTTTCACCCAAAACAAATGTCATATCCATCAATTGTTCGGTTGAAAAATTAAAATTTAAAATATAAAAGATTGTTACAAAAACTTCAACTTCAAAAGTATTACCAGCTTTTGTGACACCAGCTAATACTATTTATATTAATAAATAATTTGACTAATACATTTAACATTACTTTGTTTCAAAGCATACTTTATAATTATGTTCTCAAGATGTAAGTAAATTTAAAAGGTAAATTAAAAGTTTAACAGATCTTACTCGTAAGTATAATATAGCTAACATTTAATTTGGTACAGGAAAGTTGATGTGGTAAAAAAATTACTAGGGTAGATATCAAATTTGGTGGTTTATTTAATTTAGTAACTAATTTATGCATTCATTAGTATGGTAAAATATTTTTTGTAAAATAATTTTAAGTTATTAAATTCAATTGAATTGTACTAGTATACGACTTATTTTAATCTTTAATTACGTTTTTATTTTCATATTTGATATTTTGGTGTATGTTTCTAAAACCAGATTATAATTATTTTTTTTGCAAAAAAATTTTTAAACAAAAAATCCGCAAAAACGTAATATCTATAGTTTTTTTTTAAATATCTACAAAACGGAAAACGCTAGGTACATACAACCTTATACCAAAAGAAAGGTTGTAATATGTACTACAAAAGGCAATACTAATATACAGGGTGTCCCATTTAAAAAAATGAGAAAATTTTGTATTTGCAAATAGTGATCACACTGTATATTTTATGGGTATATGTCAAATATGTTATTTTTTTTTTAAAATAAGAGTATGCTAAAAAAACTTAAACATATCATTTAAATTTTTATTACCTTGAAAGCCTAATCCACAGCCCTTTGAATATTACCATTTTTCTCAATAAAAGTGTAAATATTTCGAAAATTGTTAACTTTAGGTCTATAATACCTTATATAAATTCTTAATATTTTTAAAAACTATATTCAGAAATGATTTAATATACAGGGTGTTAGCAAATAAGTATGAAACATTTTAAGGGCTAATTCTACATGAAAAATTAATACCAGTTTGATCTATAAACATATGTCCGCAAATGCTTAGTTTCGGAGATACGGGGTGTTGAAATTTTTATTTCAAACTGCCAATTTATTTATTGCTCTAAGACCAGTTGAGCTATGAAAATGAAATTTGGTGAGTTTTAGGAGGTAGTTATGAATTTTATGACATACAATTAAGAATTTTGTATTCATCATTGGCGCGCCTACGGGCAATGGTCTGAATTATTTTAAAGAGAAAAATAGTACGCCACTGAGATATTTCGAATTAGAAATTATTTTTAAATTCCACGTCTAATTTATGATAAAAAACCTTTCTTGCCTTTTTTTCATATGATGCATCGTTTTTATGCAGAAAAATAAAACATCTTGGCGCATATTTTTCATTTCTTAATACATGATCAAGAACTATCCAATACAGTCGAACTCGCTTATTGGAATAGCCTTCGTGTCAAGCAAAAGTATTCCTATAACCGGGATATTCTAATAACCGATCTTTGGTAGCTAGTAGAAACGTTTCGGGACCTCAAATTTCTATTCCTTAAAGCTGGATATTCCTTTAACAGGTATTCTAATAAGCGGGTTCGACTGTATAATAATACTAAACTAGAACAATAACAGAAAATATTACTAATACCATTTCAACTAGGTGCAAAGCTGCAAGAAATGTTTAAAATGATCTCCTTTACAGGTAACAGAAGAATTTTATATTCATCATTGGCGCGCGTACGGGTAATGGTCTGAATTTTTTGAAGAAAAAAATAGTACGCCACTGTGATATGTCAAACTAAAAATAATTTTTCAATTCCTCGTTCAATTGACGACAAAAAATCTTTCTTGCATTTTTTTCATATGCGGCGCCGTTTTTATGCAAAAAAATTAAACCTCTTAACGTTTACAAAGTATTTGAACTAAGTTTCTATGCATATGGAAACTACTTCAAATACTTTGTAAGCGTTAAGATGTTTTATTTTTTTGTATAAAAACGGCGCCTCGTATGAAAAAAAGGAAAGAAAGATTTTTTTTTCGTAAATTGAACGTGGAATTCAAAAATAATTTTTAGTTTGACATATATCAGTGGCGTACTATTTTTTTCTTCAAAAAATTCAGACCATTACCCGTACGCGCGCCAATGATGAATATAAAATTCTTCTGTTATCTGTAAAGGAGATCATTTTAAACATTTCTTGCAGCTTTGCACCTAGTTGAAATCTTATTAGTAATATTTTCTGTTATTATTCTAGTTTAGTATTATTATATTGGATAGTTCTTGATGATGTATTAAGAAATGAGAAATACGCGCCAAGATGTTTTATTTTTCTGCATAAAAACGGTGCACCATATGAAAAAAGCCGAGAAAGGTTTTTTATCATAAATTAGAAGTGAAATTTAAAAATAATTTTTAATTCGAAATATCTCAGTGGCGTACTATTTTTTTCTCTAAAAAAATGCAGACCATTGCCCGTAGGCGCGCCAATGATGAATACAAAATTCTAAATCGTATGTCAAAAAATTTGTAATAACTACCTCCTAAAACTCACCAAATTTCATTTTCATAGCTCAACTGGTCTTAGGGCTGGTTGTTCGAACGCTAATCAACATTGATCACTATCAAATACTTAATTACTGTCACAACTGTCAATCTCAACTTTGGTTGGGTTGCCGAAAACATAATTATTTATGACAATTATGAAATTAGTTAATCAATTATGTTAATAATTGTTATGTTAATTGACTAACTTATCTCATAATTATAATTAACTATGTTTTAGCAACCCAACCAAAGTTGACATTGACAGTTGTGACACTAATTAAATATTTGATAGTGATCAATGTTGATTAGCGTTCGAACAACCGGCCCCTAGAGCAATAAATAAATTGGCAGTTTGAAATAAAAATTTCTACACCCCGTATCTCCGAAACTAAGCATTTGCGGACATATGCTTATAGAGCAAATTGCTATTAATTTTTCATGTAGAATTAGCCCTTAAAATTTTTCATACTTATTTACTAACACCCTGTATAGGGTGTTCCATTTAAAAAAACATAACTTTGGTTCGTACCGTCGTTCTGACTCACCCTGTATAATCGAAAATAATTTTAAATTATAGACGGCTTCGATATACATTAATTTTGTTAAAAACATTTTTTTTATATCCCATAATTTAGCCGTAATCAAAGAAAACCAGAGGTTTGGCGCACCCTGTATTTTTGATTATGACATTGCATGTAACTTTTTTGGTATTGTAATATAATACAAATGCTTCTAATCACTTGAAGTCCTATGTTTTGGCTATCTGTGGACAAATTTTCAGCCAAATCGATTGATGTATTTTGGGAATGGAGGAAAATGTAAGAAACGGTATTTTAACGTTTTCTCCACTATAAAATTTGATCAAAAACTTGTTTTGAATCAAAATAACTTGTTTTAATGCCATATGACATTTTTGAGTCTCTTCTATTATAATATTATGTTTTTCATTGATATTTTACGATAGAAAATGCAAATTTGTTTAAATAAATACCAAATCACTGTACAATCGCTTAAAATAACATTTTGAGAAAAAAGAAGAAGAAGACAAGTCGACCTTAAACGTTTTATTTCTACATCCCGCAGATGCTATATACCAATTTTCAGACAAATCGGAGATCCAAAAGTTTTTTTGATCCAAAATTGAGTGATTTGAAATGGAATCACCCGTTTACAATACATAGGGCTTTTCATCGATTGTCATTTGTTTCGAGCTTCTGTCATGTGTCACATAATATTAATATATCTACGCCATACGTCTTTGGTTTGTATCATTATTATATACCAATAACGTATGAGGTAGATATATTAATATTATGTGACACATGACAGAAGCTTGAAACAAATGACTGTGAATGAAAAGCCCTATACTTACGACTTACATACATAATCTTATTGAATCTATTACCTTTAAACGCGAATAACTTGCAAACTACTTACTCTATCGCATTTAGACGAAAGGATGATATTTACGTAAAAAGTAACAAATGACCAAAAACATGCTGAAACGAAAGGAAGTATACATCCCTACAGCACGCCTCTGGTAACATCGGAAAACTAACTTTTAACACCAGTTAAAGTATCCTAACATGTGTAAACTGTTTGTCAAGTTTGAACAAAAAATATTTGAAGGTGTTAAAAGAATGAGCTGAAACCATTTTAGAACATTTTAGTCCAGTCGGGTTAGACGAATAACAGGCCTAACCTTGCATTAGGAGCTGCCCCAAATTTTATTTTTCTAATCTTTGGGGAGGGTCAATAGTAGTGTAAATTTAAAATCTCGACTGAATTGCGCCGTTGCGTAGCCGCCATCTTGATTTTAAACTAGAACCGTTTTTGCTCAATATCTACGCCATTTTCCACTTTCCGACAAAGAGTATACGAACCAAAATTGATAAAAATGTGATTTTCTATAATTTCTATTATTACAATTTTTCGTGCGGTCGATATTTTCCGAGTTATGGCGGAAAATATTGACAGTTAGAGCATAGTTATTGAATTTTTTCGTTTATTATTAGTTTTACGACAAAAATGTTCCTATACAAAAATAGAGAGAATTAAATTCTACACAATTTTGATCTCCTTCATTTTTTTGCTAAAATTAATATTTAAGGTAGTACGTATGCGGTAATGGCGCGAGCGTAAGACCCGATTGATTTTATAGCAATTGTTTTTGTTCAATATCTACGCCATTTTCAATTAAAATTGTTCAAAATAGAATTTCCTACAATTTGTTTTTAGCAATTTTTTTCATGGGGTTGATATTTTCCGAGTTACATGGGAAAACAGTAAAAAGTGGTGGGGGGAGCATAATTATTGAATTGAATCTTGTTTCCGAGCTGCCCCAAATTTTATAATTCTATCCTTTAGGAGAGATCAATAGTAGTGTAAATTTAAAATCTCGACTGAATTCCGCGGTTGCATTAGCCGCCATATTGATTTTAAATGAGAACTGTTGTTGCTTAATATCTCCGCCATTTTCAACTTTTCGACAAAAATGGTGGGAGAGAAAATTGTTGGAAATGCAATTTCCTACAATTTCTTTTGCACAATTTTTTTATGCGATCAAGATTCTCCGAGTTAAGGGGGAAAATAGTGGAAGCGAAGGGGAAGCATAATTATTGAATTGTCTCATTTATTATTAATTTTACGACATAATTATACATAAACAAAAATAAAAAGAATTATATTTTATACAATTTTTGAAACTTCCAATGAAACATCAACCAAATTAAGTATATAAAAGACATAAATAATAAATTATATACATTAAATTCACTTAATTTTATTAACTAGCGGGTTTTATTGGTTGAATTTTTCTGTCGATATTTTAAGTTTCATGTTAGCTAATATATTTTAATATTTCAACATTTTTTTTTTAATTTTGGACCCTGTTGGGGGGAATTTTCCCATCCCCCACAATTTTTTATGCGATCAATATTCTCCGAGTTAAGGGGGAAATAGTGGAAGCGAAGGGGAAGCATAATTATTGAATTGTCTCATTTATTATTAACTTTACGACATAATTATACATAAACAAAAATAAAAAGAATTATATTTTATACAATTTTTTAAACTTCCAATGAAACAGTTAAGTATATAAAAGACATAAATAATAAATTATATACATTAAATTCACTTAATTTTATTAACTAGCGGGTTTTATTGGTTGAATTTTTGTGTCGATATGTTAAGTTTCATGTTAGCTAATATATTTTAATATTTCAACAATTTTTTTTTAATTTTGGACCCTGTTGGGGGGAATTTTCCCATCCCCCCTTGTAGACCCGCCACTGGTTCTCTCAAAAAATTGTAGTAAATCGTAATTGCAACAATTTCAGTTCTTACACTTTTTGTCGAAAAGTTGAAAACGGCGGAGATATTGAACAAAAACAATTGCTCTAAAATCAATCAGGTCTTACGTACGCAAAAAAATGAACGATATCAAAATTGTACAAAATTTAATTCTCTTCATTTTTGTGTAGGTACATATTTGTTGTAAAACTAATAAGAAACGAGGTAATTCAATAATTCAATAATTATGCTCCAACTGTCACTAATTTCCCCTCATAACTCGAAACTATCGACCGCACGAAAAAAAATATAATAAGTGAAATTATAGAAAATCGCATTTTCAACAATTTCAATTTCTACACTTTTTGTCGAAAAATTGAAAATGGCGGAGATATTAAGCAAAAACGGTTCTCGTTTAAAATCAAGATGGCGGCTAACGCAACGGTGGAATTCAGTCGAGATTTTAAATTTATACTAATATTGACCCTCTCTAATGATTAGAAAAATAAAATTTGGGGTAGCTTGTAATGCAAGGTCAAATGCTATCCCGACTGGGCTATTTGTAATAAAACACTCTTTATCTCGGTAAGAAGAAATATTTAAGAGTATACTTGTAGTGTTACAACTTCGTATTTTGACTATATGGACAATTCTTAATAAAATACCATAGTAGTCCATATCAGATTTAAATCCGATCGAGCATTTATATGACACTTTAAAACATCGCATTTGAAAAAAGATTCCATTCCTTTGAGACTGGTATGGCTAAGAATTGCAGCACAAAAAATTTCACTTCACGTGATAATTTCAAAATATTCGATATTTTTGTCACAGAGTGTATAAAAAACGAAAAAAATTTTTAAACACTTACCTTCTTGACATTCGCTGTTGATGAAGTCAAATGAACTCTCTGAATTAATTGATTCTGCCCTAGAATTAGAATTTTCCAAAGCAAAGTTGTCGAAATTAAGTTGTACTTGTACTGAATTTTTTATTACAGGTGTTTTTTCAATATCTGTCTCATCCGAATCGCTGAAACATTTATTGGTCGCCTGAGAAATTTCCTCAGGAACCTCTTCATCATTGTCCCCGCCGATAACAGCATCTGTTGTATTTGAAATTTCCTCAGGAACTCCTTCAACATTGAGATCAGCATCCGAATCAAAACTGTCATCAATTTGTGGGTTACTTGATCTTGAAGAATCATTCTCAATGTAATTTTCGTTTTCGTTAGCTGCCAAATTGTCGCAAGGGCTTTTTTGCGAACTATTATCTTCTTCTTGTCTTTCGGAATTTCTTTCGTTTTCTTCGTCTGAGGAAATAGGCTGAGTTTCTACGGAATAAACATTGTAATAATCATCAGAATGCTTGCTAATGTCACCAACATTATCTTTTTCAGACAAACTAGTACGTGGTGACTGTACTGATTGTACTGGGTCATCGACTATCGCTTCATTTTCGTCATCTGTAGCACATGCTTGAGACGTTTTACCTTCTTTTTTATCATCTAACTCAATTTCAATACTTGAATTTTCTTTTATGTCAAAATATTCTTCAAATGAAGTGATGTTCATCAGCTCATCGGTAGTACGTCTTTTGTTAAGATTTTTGTTTTTGTTATTTGTAGGCGACTTCATTATTTTCTCAAAATCTTCAGTCGTAACTTTGTCTATACTATCTATATTCAAATAACGTTCTTCAGTTTTACCATCGATAGCATCGGAAAGATCTGTAGGCGATTTCATTATTTTCTCAAAATCTTCAGTACTAACTTTGTCAACACTATCTATATTCAAATCAAGTTTTTTAGATTTATCATCGATATCATCGGAAATATTTGTAGGCGATTTCATTATTTCCTCAAAATCTTCAGTACTAACTTTGTCTATTATACTATCTATGTTCGAATAGTGTTCTTTAGTTTTATCATCGATATCATCGGAAATTTGATGTTCTGGTGATTTACAACTCGAGGTTGAAGGTAGGTTTTCGTGCAATTGATCATTACTAACATTAGATATTGAATTTTGATTTTTCTGTTTTAAATTATTCTGATTTTTCACCATTTTAGGTGTACGAATTGCCTGCATGCTTTCTGTATTGTGATCTTCCATCTCTACATGGACAGGTAAAGTATTTGTCTTAACTAAACTTTTAGAAATAGGTAAAGGCGTACTGGTTTTCCGCACTATCTTTTGAGTAGGAACGGAGTAGAAGCCATCGGGTTCTTCCTCGTCATCCTTTATCAATACAACCATGTTCTCATCGCTATTCCTTCCATTCGATTTCTTCGACGAATCTAAAAATATTCAGAAATGTAATACGATAAAATGCTTAATATAATTATTAGTAGAAAATAACGATAAATATAGACATGCATGCAAAATATGTTACAATAAGACAAGATATGATATTGCGCAGGTGGGTCGGGCTACCTGACGTCATTCTATAAGTAGATCAGCATTGTATTCAATGTTGTTGTATAGTAAACGGTGTTTATTTTTCTGTTTGGAGCGATTTTGAATATAAGTAAACTGATTGAAAAGCGCTACGAAGACTCTTGGAAAAACGATGAAACATTATCCATTTTCAAGAAAGCCTTTGACAAAAATCCGGCAGGATCAAAAGAAGCTAATCAATGTCAAGCTGACATTTGGAAAATACCTCACATTTATTTACTACTAGTGATTTTACCCGTCGCGTCGTCATGCTATGACAGAGGATGCAATCAATTGCCTCTTAACAGTCACTGCACTCAATTTTATACTTCCTCATATTTTATCGTATCTCCCCCCATTTTTATGTGACTTCCTCTATATTTTTGACCCCTCCAATTTTTTTTAATACTTCCTATTTTTCTGGCACCCTCGAATTTGTTCTGATTCCCTCTAATTTATTTTTATTACATCTTACATTATATAGCTATATATTTAAAAAACGAAAGACAATAAATAACGGCACGTGGCACTTGCGACAGAAGTAACTACTTCTTATAAGGCGTTCATCATCATTCTCTTTGCCTTATCCCTATGCGGGGTCGGCTTCCCTAATTGCATTTCTCCACACAATTCTATCTTGGGCCATATCAATGTTAATCCCTTTTACCAACACGTCCTGCCTTATCGTCTCTCCCCAGGTCTTCCTCTCCTACTCCTTCCAGGAATCTGCACTTCAGCTATTCTTCGTATTGGGTGATTAACGTCTCGACGTTGAACATGACCAAACCATCTTAACCTATGCTCTCTAATTTTGGCATTAATTGGTGCCACATCTAGACTTCCCCTAATATACTCATTTCTAATTTTATCCTTCTTTGTCACTTCACTCATCCATCTAAGCATTCTCATTTCCGCCACATGCATTCGTTGTTCCTCTTTCTTTTTCACTGCCCAACATTCAGTTCCGTACATCATAGCCGGTCTTATGGCTGTTTTATAGAATTTTCCCTTCAGCTTCATTGGAATTTTTCTGTCACACAACACACCACTCGCTTCTTTCCACTTCATCCATCCAGCCCTAATTCTACTGCATGCATCTCCATCTATTTCTCCATTACTCTGTAATACCGATCCTAGGTACTTAAAACTATTGCTTCTCACAATCATTTCACCATCCAAAGATACCATTTTATTTGTAATAACACCATCTTTAAATGAGCATTCCAAATACTCTGTTTTTGTCCTACTAAGTTTTAAACCTTTTTCCTCCACAGCTTGTCTACACTGTTCCAGTTTTTGTTCTAAGTCTCTTTCACTATTTCCCACTAACACTACATCATCAGCATATATTAGGCACCATGGAATGCTACCCTGTAGTTTCGCTGATATCTGGTCCAAAACTAATAAGAATAAATAAGGACTAAGCACCGAGCCTTGGTGCAATCCTACTTTCACATGAAATTTATCAGTCTCTCCCACACCTGTCCTAACACTAGTCGTTACTCCCTCATACATATCTCTCACAACCTTTAGATATTCGCCAGGGACTCGTATTTCGGTTTCTTCACGTATCCGTCTATCAATTACTCTCTCCCATATTTTCATGGTGTGGCTAAGTAGTTTTATAGCCCTGTAGTTTGTTCTTCTTCTTATAAGGCGTTATATCTATTAAAATATGTCTGCTTATCACTAAAGTACCGTCGTGCTATCATGTTATATTCAACAAAACCAGTTTCGTATTCCCTTTCATTAGATAGCGCAAATCAGTTTGGCTGATTTTGTCTGCAGGTATATGTTTGAAGAATCTCTTTTGTGCGACTGGATATATGGAATTTCTCAGCATTAAATCATATTCATGGTAAATCGATGGTATATAGGGATATTACACTGTCCAATGATATGGTAGGTGCATGGCAACTATTTCGAACTAGCCGATTTTATCACTTTGTTTGATCTAATGTGATCTAATCTATAATGTATTTATAATTTACATTTTCATGATTGTCTTATATTTATGTTTAATTAGTTAATTTTGATTATTATTATATTGTAAAAATAAAACTACTGGTTTGTGACAAATAAAAGAAGATTACCTATTTTATTTTAGTCTATTTTATTCATAATCGTTTTATGTTTATTCATTATCATTATTATTTTGGGCAGCGATAAGAAGTATTCGCTTTAAAAATTACAGGCTATGTTAAATAAAATAAATGCGGAAGATATACATTGGTTACTTATTTTATTTTAATTTGATAAGTTTTTTAATCATTTATAGTATGATAAGCAGGGCCGGACTGGCACATAAAAAAGGCGCCAGACCCCCCCCTTCTTTATATCAAACTTTTTTCAAATCCTAACACATGTATTTTCAAGTAACGCTATAAATATTACTTGTGATTTTTTTAAGTTTATTTTAATTTAAATCCATAAAATAATTTACTATTTTTATTGGAAATAGTAAATTATATTAAGATGCCATAAAAATATAGCCTCAGTTTCCCAGTATCCCTTTTACTCCGTTACATTTTTTGTGATATCTGGAGATATAAAACAAATTTTTTAAAAGCTTGAGTAATTTTTTAACTTCTTCTACAGATGAATCTACTGGTTCAAAAACAATGAACAAAAATCATGATTGGTGTTCAATATAAGTCACTTTTTGAATTTTTTCAAATTTTTAGAGCGTTCTAACACTCCATATAATAGAAGAGTAAACCTAGATAAAATATCCGCAACCACACGGTGTCAGGTGATCCTGCCTGAGTGGTGAATGACCTAGATCAGACAGCCGCAAACGGAGCCTCCGGAGAACTGATGAAACCCTTTGAAATCTGAAATTCAAGCCTTAACGTGGATAAGGGCGCACTGCCTTGCCGGACAGTATAATTCGCCCCTACTCATGGGAACTATATGGATTTAATCACGCAGGAAAAAATAAAACAAAACGAAGGGACAATGGAGCGAGTCACCCGTGGTGATGCAATCTGGAACAAGCTATGAATGAGTTGATAATATCGTGTTCATCAGCAGTGAAGGGAACAAATTGAAAGGGGTCTAGGACATTTCGGCGTCGCCGTTTCGGCGTGGCCATTTCGGCGTGGCCGTTTGGGCGTAGAGCCGTTTCGGCGTAGGCCGTTTCGGCGTCGGCCATTTCGGCGTCAGAGATTTTATTTTAGTTGACTAAATACCTACATTGGAGTCTATTAGTAAGACATTATTTTGAAAAAAATCTTTTAATATAGTTATTTAAGTAGATACATTGGAGTCCATTGATCACAAAATTTTAATATTAATGGTAGATTTGTATATGTCAATTTTATACTTATGTGTGTGTGCTTGTTATTTAGCTCATAGTTAATGTAATATCTGTAATTGGCTTCTAGCTGTAGATATTATATATAAATAAATGAATAAACAAGATTTTGGAAAAATGAATATTTTATTTTAGTTATTATTTACATGTTATAATTAGATATGTGCTAGTCCAATTAAAAATTCTGAAACATTTATACTTACATACAAGACATTTATATTTAACCTACAAAACTTATTCACGAAATATTAATTAAAATAAAGTACCTACTTACATATTATAATTATGTGCTAGTCCTCTTAAAAATTCTAAAACATCCCCGTTTGCATCAAAATTTCCCACAAGCCGTGAAATGCGATCATCTGCGTCTCTGTATTTTCTTAATTTCAATGGTGGGAGATTACCTGCCACAAGTTGCTCGAAATAGACATCTCGACCTTTCTGCACCTGACGCAGGCCATCTATAAATTTCCATATGGTTGGATGATCTGCTCCCAATTCCATCTTGAGTCTTCTATGGGCGGCCTCAGCGTGATTATTTGTCCGGTCTTCTCCATCCAGAGTTCTCTGGTAGAGGTTCCACATCCTTTGGGGAAATAAACTTGGTCTTCTGCCATTTCCTCTTCTGTTCATACGTCCAATATAGTAGTCTTCAAACCAGTCTACAAGTGGTTGGTGTTCAGCAGGTAGAGCTTCCGCTAGAACGGCAAAGGCATCATCTAAATGTTCGATAGGAACAAATGCTAATGCTGTCAACATTCTGCAATTTAAAGCGAATTGTGGATCAGCATTATACTCTCTCGTATATCCCATAGCAGCCACTTGTTTCTTCATATTTTGTGCCAAATGGAAAAAACATCCATTGATGTCGACGCCTGGAAAACAATCTTCCATTGCCTTAAATGCCGCCTGTTCGAAATCGCAATGGATTGCTCTGGGTTGCAAATTTGGTACAATTTGTCTGATCAATTCAAACATACGGGTATATGTGGATCTTGTTTTATTCGGCAGCATGGCATAAAATATTGGATGGACTCCATTATATTTTGTGGCCATAACTGTGTATACTTGTAAAAATAGAGATGGTGCTATAGCAAATGTACCGTCACCATACCACACATCTGAGGTCTGTAGATGTTGCAGCCACGATTCTCTCCCGAAAATCAAAATTCTTTGCAATCCTTCTCCATCATCTGCTAATAAAAAATTTTCTTCTACACCATCTTGTAACGTGTAAACACGATAAGACTCGGGAATTACTAACTCTTCAACAGTTGTCGGATTTGATGGGGCTGCATGAACTTCGTTACGTTTTCGTCTGATGAATTTTCTCATCGCGCCAGTGTTTGGGAGCCGACCATGACAAGCTTGACTTGTATTTCTCAGGCACTCATTGATTACCACTATTGTCCCTTCGTTTGTTTCTGTAGCACGCTTTTTCATTTTTGTAACAACTTGTGCTACTTCCACGTCCATCGCCGAGGAGTCGTGAGTGTGAACATTTACTTTCTTGATGACTTCACCATCTCTTGTATGTATTCTTGCTTTGCACGTTTGTTTCCTCTCACACCTCCAAAATTTTAGGGATTCATCGCTTTTACTAACAGCGTCAAAAACATACATGAAACCATCAGTGGTAAATTTCTCTCTTCCTCTGGTCGATAAAATTTTTCGTTCCATAGCTTAAAAATTCTTCGTCTGTATATCGTATAAATACTACTATGAAATATTATAAGACACTACATAAACTCTTAAACTGATCTCTGTTCGAGGTATTTCCTAATAATAGTACATTATATACCGCGGGACTGAAGTAGTACATTTAATCCTGAAGGTAAAGTTTATGGCCCGACCGCAGGGAGGGCCATAATTTACCTGAAGTTTTACCTAAGTTTTCGAGGAAATGTTAATAACATTATTATGTGATTTATAGAATTTTGTATTTAAATTTTCGAAGAAACTGCAATAAATATAGGGATAACTATTATTATACTAACTAATGGTAAATATTTTAAAAGCAGATTCCTTTCAAGAAAATATTGTATAATTTAATTTTTTTTAAAAATATACATTCTGCAAATATTTTTGCTTAAAAAAGATATTTTAACAATATTAAAATTCTCCGTCTATATACCATATAATGTATGTCTAATTAAAGTTGAAAAATGTCAGTTATCATCTAATTAGCTCTGGGACAATTAAGAGAACAGCAATTATTATTAATATGCATTAATAAAAAATCCAATATAGGTATTTGCAGAATAAAATATAACAAAATGTTTATAAAAGAAATATATTTAGTTTATTTTTCTACTTGACCATTAATGTTAAAATTGTGTGACCAATGAACTCCAATGTATTTAAATAACTATATTAAAAGATTTTTTTCCAAAAAATTGCCTGACCAATAAACCTCAATGTAGGTATTTAGTCAACTAAAATAAAATTTCTGACGCCGAAATGGCCGACGCCGAAACGGCCTACGCCGAAACGGCCTACGCCGAAACGGCTCTACGCCCAAACGGCCACGCCGAAATGGCCACGCCGAAACGGCGACGCCGAAACGTCCCATTCCGAATTGAAAGTACTCAGCGAAGAAGAAAAGAGGAAGGAGACTTCGGAAAAAGGGGATCTGTTGGAAGAATTCCGGTCAGGGGTAGGGACCTGAACAAGACGGAGCTTCCAGCGGAGGCAACCTTGCAAAGGAGCTCCTCACTTGGGGAGAAAAGATCTAGAGAGGAGTAGAGTTCCGAAATAACGGCTATGGTAAGAGCAATGAATAAACTTACCAGAGTTACAAATAATTTAGTGAAACTAATGTCCGACCATAAGAACATGAAAGTCGAAATCAAGAATGAGGTAAAAAACCTTAAAAGAGTCACCAAAGACACCTTCTTCCTTTTTATATAGACATGACTGTCTGTTTCTTCAATGTGCCTCTAGTAAGTTGTCGTTCCATCGTTTTCGTGGTCTTTCCACTGATCTTCTTCCTATTGGAGAACCGTCTTGCGCTGTCCTTAAACTATCGAAGACCACTGTCCACCGAAGACATGGAGGGCACTTTCAGAGAAGTCGCCCTCGGCAGCATTGAGAACCGAAATATAATAGTGGAGAAAAGCGATGAGGAAGGAACGACTAAGAAGCGGCAAGCGTGTCCACACAAATGGACTTCGAAGCGTTCATTTCCGAATAACTTAGTGAAAGAAAGATACAAATGATCGCAACGGTCCTGAACTCAAGGGCAAGAGGCTTTGAAAAAATTAACATTATAAATTCAAATAGAAAGAAAATCACTTTACTTTACGGTCGTCAAACCGGGAAGAGGAAATAAACCTCCAGGCGACTTAGTAATGGTCTTGGAACCTGGACTTCTAGGTGAAGGGGAAAGGTCCAACGACTTGACCAGAAAAAACCGAAACTGGTAGTAAGTGCAGTAGGTATATACAGACCAAGAGACCTCCCACTTAATTCTATGATCACAAGACTCCATGTCCAGCGATGCTTCAGATACCCACAGCTCGGTCATGGTAAAACCGACTGCAAGGGAGAAAACTGAGCGACTCCGGCTACAGATGTGGCAAGGGAGGCCATCAGGCACGAGAGTCCAGTAGTGAGGCGGCTTTTTGCCTCACTTCAGTGTCCGGAGTATAAATGGTATGTAAATGATTAATGGGATGTTACAATATCGACAAGCTCTTATTTTTAAAGGATGCATATCGAATTTCTTAAACATTTAAACCAAACATTAAAATGGCCACTTTTTGCGCATTCTGACAAAGTTGTGTTTCTACTACGCCCACGGGCTTCATTATGTAGGATTCTAGGGCGAAACAATCCTACATGTATAATGTAGTTATGGAGCGCAGAAGACTGTACTCATATATTTTAGGCCAATTGTGAGATGTAACACTCTTATATTAGCCATTTGATTATCTAATACCTGATACAAGTTGATAATTTGTATTTTGTTGTACCCAATGGCTTCATTATTTAGGATTCAGGGGCGCAACAATCCTATATGTATAATGTAGTTATGGAGAGCAGAAAACTACACCTGTCTATTATAGGCCAATTGTGGGATGTAACACTATATCAAGTATCAGATAATTAAATTGCTTAGATGCAACGCTCAGCTCCCTCGAAGACCATTTTTATAATAGAAACAGCGGAAATTGATACCTAAGAAAGGCGCCCGAATCGTAAAAATGATCTTCGAGGGCACCGCGCGTCGTATCTAAGCTATTTATTATAATAGAGACAGTGGACATTTATACCTACAAAAGACAAACGAATCTAAAAATGGTCTTTAAGGGCGCAGCGAGTCGTATTTAAGCTATTTATTATAACAGAAACAGCGGAAATTGATACCCACGAAAGGCGCCCGAATCGTAAAAATTATCTTCGAGGGCGCCGCGCGTCGTATGTAAGCTATTTATTATAATAGAGACAGCGGATATTGATACCTGCAAAAGGCAAATGAATCTAAAAATGGTCATCAAGGGCGCCGCGACTCGTATCTAAGCTATTTATTATAACAGAAACAGCGAAAATTATTGATACCTACGAAATGCGCCCGAATCGTAAAAATTGTCTTCGAGGGCGCCACGCGTCGAATCTAAGCTACCTATGTATTAGAATAGAAACACCGGATATTGATACCTACGAAAGGCGCCCGAATCGTAAAAATGGTCTTCGAGGGCACCGCGCGTCGTATCTGTGCTATTTGATTATCTGATACCTGGTAAAAGTTATACTTTGTTGTACCCACTGGCTTCATTATATAGGTTTCTATAGCAGTTTCTGTTCTTCATGAAGTAGAAACAGTTTTTAGGGGAATGGTTGCCACCTAGTCTTTGTGTAATGGTTAAAAAAAATTTTTTTCAGCGTTTAATTTTTTTAATGGATATATACTAACGAAGGCAAATGGGCCGGCGGCCCAGTCCGGGCCTGATGATAAGATTGATCCAAAAGATGGCATAACCCAGACATCCAAAGTGAAAGTTCTCCTCCAACACCAAATTGTTCTATATGGTCCACATAATTTTCAGAAAAAAGTCCCACCATTTTGAGCGTCGGGTTTGGGGGGGGGGGGGGAGAGGGAGAAATCGGTAAATTCGTAGTTTTTTTGCGTCTTTCGTCAATATTTCTAAAACTCTGCGGTTTAGCATGAACAACCTTCTATACAAAAATGTTCTACATTAAATTTGAAATAAAAAAGGTCCAATGCATAATCCTTCTAAAATGAACGGTTCCAAAGTTACAGAGGTAGTATAGTATAATTGGTCCAAAAAAGGCCTAACCCAGACATCAAAAATAAAAGTTTTCCTCCAACACCAAATTGTTCTATATGGTCCATATATGGTTCAGTAAAAATTTACACCATTTTGAGCGTCCGGTTTGGAGGGAGATTGGGGAGAAGTCGGTAAATTAGTAGTTTTTTTACGTTTTTCGTCAATATTTCTAAAACTATGCTTTAGCGAAAACAATATTCTATACAAAAATGTTCTACATAAAATTTAAAACAAAAAAGGTCCTATACATAATTGTTATAAAATCAGCGGTTCCAGAGTTACGGAGGGTGAAAAGTGGAGGTTTTCGATACTTTTTATATTTTTTGGGCAATTGATGATGATTTTGGGTGGTGAGGTTGACGTTTCTTCAAGGGGTTATCACTAACATACCATCGGCCACTGAAATAGCAAATTTGATTTATAAAACCCAATACTGTTAAAGAAAATCAGTAGGAAATTGCCCAAAAAATATAAAATGTGTCGAAAACCTCCACTTTTCACCCTCTGTAACTTTATAACCGTTGATTTTATAACAATTATGTATAGGACCTTTTTTGTTTTAAATTTTATGTAGAACATTTTTGTATAGAAAATTGTTTACGCTAAAGCATAGTTTTAGAAATATTGTCGAAAAACGTAAAAAAACTACTAATTTACCGACTTCTCCCCCATCTCCTCCCCCCCCAAACCGGACTCAAAATGGTGTAACTTTTTACTGAACAATATGTGGACCATATAGAACAATTTGGTGTTGGAGGAAAACTTTTACTTTGGATGTGTAGGTTAGGCCTTTTTTTGGACCAATTATATTATACTACCTCCGTAACTTTGAAACCGTTCATTTTAGAAGGATTATGCATAGGGCATTTTTTATTTCAAATTAAATGTAGAACATTTTTGTATAGAAGGTTGTTTATGATAAATCGTATAGTTTTAGAAATATTTACGAAAAACGTAAAAAACTACGAATTTACCGATTTCTCCCCCCGCTCCCCCCAAACCCGACGCTCAAATGGTGTGACTTTTTTCTGAACATTATGTGGACCATATAGAACAATTTGGTGTTGGAGGATAACTTTCACTTTGGATGTCTGTAGTAGTCTGATGTAACTTTCACTATAAAATACTTTGTTTTGCAGAAAAAGTTGCGCTATGGTATCAGTATAAACTGAAAAAAAATTGGATGATACATTAATATTATTAAGTAGTTTATAGTTTATATAGTTTATATAAACGCGGTTGCTGCCGATAGAGTATGCAAGTTTTTAAGGTCTCATTTTTTTTTTATTTTATGTATATTTTCGACAAATGTATTGACAAATCAAAATTTCAATTAACCACTCCTCAAAAATGGTGTTGGAAAATTGGTGTAATTTGTTTAAAACTTGTTTTTTAATAACATCGGCGGGATTAAAAATTTTGAAATTATTGTTCGATATTCGTGTTCCCGGTAGTTTTTGACACACTTACAAAATAAAACAAAATTCTAGATCCATTTTTTGCCGATATCCATCTTTTCCCAATTTAAAAATTTATAATTTGTTTAAATATTAATATTAACATTTTAAAGTGCGTGAGTACATCTATCTACCCTACTACTCAAGAATGTCAGTTATACATATTATACATAAAATTTTAGAATATTTAAAAAAATGTTTTTCGTGGCCACCTTAAATGAAAACGTTTTGCATGAAGACTGGTGCAGTAGTACTTTGCAATATCTTTGTTAATAATGAACCAATTTCAACGTTATTTTAGTTTAGGATAGCATATAAAAATAATAACATCTAAATAACACTTTTTACAATAAATAATCGTCAATTTGTTATAAACAATTTTTTCAAATTTTTTTCTCTAGATGTGATAAATAAAAATCGACACAAAAGATTAAAAAAAAATTAACAAAATAATACTGAATTAGCATTAAAAATTTGTTAAAGACTTTTTTCTTTGTATAATATTAAAATATATATGTATTTTACATTTAATTTTATAATCTTTATAACCTAAAAAAATTGTGTACATATTATATATCTGTTAATTTTTATTCACTTATATACATATATATTTATGGAGGTTGTCATCCAGTTTTTATATATTTTCTTTTGTATTCGCATTAACTTTGCGAGATTTTGCCAATGACTTGTACAAAGAAAAAAGTTTTTATATTTCTTTAACAAAATTTTACTATTTTGTTAAATTTTTAAAATAAAAATTTGTTTTAATACTATTTTGTGGTTATCTTTGGTGCCAACTTTTATTTATCACAATATCAGAAAAAAATTGTTTTTGAAAAAACTATTATTTTTAACAAATTAATAAATATTTATTGCAAAAAGGGTCATGCAAATGTTATTATTTTTATATGCTACCCGAAATTAAAAAAAAAAACATTGAAATTGGCCCATTATTAACGGAGATATTGCAAACTACTCTTCTGCAAATTTTCAGGCAAAAAGTTTTCATTTAAAGTGCTACGAAAATCATTATTTTTCAAAACATTCTACAATTTTTATTATGTGTATAAATGGCATTGGAAGGAAATGGTGAAGAAATGTATGGAAAGAATATAAGGAATATTAAGTGTAGTATTAAGTGTTTTATATAAACAAATGTAATATTGTATATAGTAGTATAGGATATAGCATTATATAGATATGTAATAGTAATTGTAAAGAAAAATTAAATCTTTCAGCCCTAGGCATTCAAGGTCTGTTGAGCTTAATAAATATAATATAAATGGCACTGTTAAGTAGTAGGGTTAATAGGTGTACTCACGCACTTTTAAATGTTAATATTGATAAATAAACAAATTATGAGTTTTTAAACTTGGAAAAGCTATCTCGGCAAAAAATGCTTCTGGAATTTTTTTTCTTTTGTGAATAAGTATATGAGCCATAAGTTATGTTAAAAAATACCAGAAACACGAATATCGAAAAATAATTTCAAAATTTTTAATCCCGGCGATGTTATTAAAAAACAAGTTTTAAACAAATTACACCAATTTTCAAACGCCATTTTGGAGGAGTGTTCAATTGAAATTGTGATTTGTAAATACATTTATCGAAAATATACATAAAATAAAAAAAATGATACCTTAAAAACTTGTATACTCCTCGTATAAACAATCGCGTTTGTGCAATTAAAAAAATGGTAACTTTTTAAACAAATTAAATATCTCATAAACTACTCAATATTTATCAACCAATTTTTTTTTCAATTTATACTGATACCATAGCGCAACTTTTTCTGCAAAACAAAATATAATGAGAATAATATTTTTTTGGAAATTTGTTTTCCAAATTTGATTTAAAATTATTTAAATAAATTAAGGGTTAAATTTACTTTAGTAAGTCTTATATAAAAGTTTGTTTCTTCAGCTTTGCAGAAAAAAATGTAAAAACCTGATTAAAAACATGAATTACCGCAGCAGTTAAAAAAGTAAATTTTGAGCAAAAAATACCCATTTTTAATAAACCCCTCATACGAATCATAATTTTTTTTTGAAAATACCTTTTGTTTTGATCTAAACTCTGATAAAAAATTTATTCCAACCTGTACGGAATTACATTTTGATTTACATGTATTGTAATTTTATTTGATCGATATCAACTACAAGAAGTGTTTATTATTGCCATTATTAATAGATAAAATATACAATATTTACAGCTCTTCTAGGAAATATGATACACGTTAGTATTAGGTTTGAATAGGTTGTGCAATGTATTTATAGTCTTATCTTGATTAATTAACCTTGAACTCAAGTGCATATTAAATGAAAAATTGGCTACAAAACAATCAATTTAAACTGAGACAGGAAATCAGGAATAAAATAGAAATAAAATTATTTGCTTTCAAAAATGAATTTATATTAGTTTCTATATTCAACAGCAACCCACCAAGTATATATCTATGTTATTTCACATAGATTCAATATTAAACTTATCTAGGTCAGTAAATGAATGGGAAATACAGCGATATTTACCGGTCATTTTCCGCGAAAAAAAAACATAGATCAAAACAAGTCGTGAAATGGATAAACCGGCTAATACTAAGCAACTTTTATTCTAGAGTTTTTCTACTCAATACTATTCAACTAATAAGTCTCAATATGCAACTAAGTCAATTGAATTGAATTATTTGCCAAGGAAAATGTTTATTTTTCAACAAAAAAAAAAGAAAAACACGTTTTTAGGCGGTATTTCGCAAATAACTAAAAAAAGTAAGTATTTTATTGAAAAGAATAATAGTAAAATTGCGTCGTTATGCCAACAAATATAGATTTTAATGGGCATTCAAACATTAAAATTAACGTGTTTTAATGTTTTGTTTTAAAGTCGTTTGTTTTTGAAGTAATGAATTTATTTTATACTTTTGCATCATAGTTTACTAAGTACATAATTTTGCTTAACCCTGTAGAAATAAATATTCGGATAGTACATCGTTGCAAAGCCGATTAGAAGACCGTTCAAACGAGATATGACTTGCCATAAGATCGCATTTAAAATTATCAGTCACTGTGGTCCTATGACGTCATCTACAGCGTGTCTACTTAAGTTGGAAACATGTGGGAAACTTTTTTGTTATTCATTTTACGAAAAAAAGTTATTCTTTACAAAAAGTTCTGCATGCTCTAAAACCTAAGATTCAATCATCAGATATCAAATTTTGTCAATATTATACGAGATATGTCAAAAAATATGATCTTCGTTCAAGAGTAAAGTACCTTTATTTCTCTCAATATCGAAAATTCTTATTACGAAAAGTTGTTTGGAAATAAAAACTAAGATCAAATATGCAAGTACATGCTTCTAATTGGAAAAAAATATTTTCCAAATTTTTCTCAAATTTATTGATACTAACTTCGTTTTTATTTTTTACACATACGATAACTGTTTTATTATTACTTTTACGAAAAAAAGGTATTCTTTATAAAAAGCTCTGTATCTCCTAAAACCGAAGATGCAACCATCAGATATTACATTTTATTAATTTTATACGAGTTATGTCAAAAAATATGAATTTCACTCAAGAGTAAAGTACCTTTATTTTTCACAATAGTGAAAACGGTTATTAAAAAAGTTGTTTAGAATTAAAAACTATGTTTCAATATGCAATTACATTCTTCGAATTGAAATATTGTGAAATATAAAGGTATTATAATCTTGAGCGAATTTCATATTTTTTGACACACCTCGTATAAAATTAATAAAAGTTGATATATCATGGTTGTGTCTTAGATTTTAGAGTATACAAAGCTTTTTATGAAGAATAACTTTTTTCGTAAAATGGATAATAAACGAGTTATCATATTTGTAATCATTAAAAACGATGTTGGCTATCCATAAATTTGAGAAAAAAAATTTTTTTCAATTAGAAGCATCTAATTGCATATTTGATCTTAGTTTTTAATTCCAAACAACTTTTTACCATAAGAATTTTCGATATTGAGAGAAATAAAGGTACTTTACCCTTGAACGAAATTCATATTTTTTGACATACCTCGTATAATATTGAGAAAATTTGATATCTGATGATTGAATCTTAGATTTTGGGACATGCAGAACTTTTTATAAAGAATAACTTTTTTTCGTAAAATTAATAATTAAAAAGTTTCCCATAATATGTTTCCACCTTAAGTAGACTAGTAGTATAACTATTACGTCACCTGTTATGACTATTTGAAAAGCCTACGTCCGTTTATTTCCCTCCCTCTAAATTTCACAATTATAAATATACAGTAGAGCATCGATAATCCGAACCCTGGTAATCCAAACGTTCGCTAATCCGAACGCAAAAAAAAAATTATGAAATTAAAAAATATGATCGCGAACCGAATTTTTGGATTTAATATGACAATATGGGTAAAATATGACCGCGGATTTTTGTTTTGTTTATACAGAAATACATACAATATACATATTTGTTTATTATGCAGGTGTTTTATTCCTTGTAACCAAAACGTATGTACAGCCGGTTCCTAAAAAAACTGATACGACTCTTAGTAAGATTTGATCATGTTGAGCAGTGTATTTGATTGATCTGACATTATATTTATTATGACATACAAATAATAAAATAAACAAACAACAAACAACTGATTACATATTATGTTAATTCATAAATTGTACTAATTATTAAGGTCTAAATGTTTATATTATTTTAAATCTATCTAAACTTTTATATTAACTATCTAAATGATAGTTTTTACATCAAATAGATCACATAATTATTGTAAACGTGGATTATACAATACAACAAAACAAATTAATATTCAATTCAGCCCTGTAACTTATTAAAATAAATATTATAGAAGTTTTCAGGGACTTTCAGCCCTCGGTAATAATGTAGTCTTTCATTCTGAGTTTAAATTTTTCAAAAATATTTATTAGTTTTCTCAGGATTCGAAGAAAATGAATACAATTAAAATACATTGAGAATTTTGACATGCGTCACAATTTTGCATTAACTCAATGTAATATTCTAAACTGTTAAATTCCAGCTTCCCTAATTATTTGACATCAAAAGACATTAGAAACTATTTGTAGAGGATTGAAATCTGTATTGAAAACAACTGTTCAAATTGGTCTACGTAATTAAACATATTCCAAAATTTTGTAAAAATGTAATACATTTCAGTTTTCAGCCCAAACTTAGGCCACACACAATGCAATAATGTTCACATTTTTGAACTGTCAATATTTTTATTTTATCATCTATTGTTTAAAAAAAATACAGTTGATAAGATACTCTCAGTTGCGGAGAAAGTATTAATAATAAAGATTAATAATAAAGTCTAATAACCGTGGAACAGAATAAGCTATCTGACAAATTTTAAGATTTGGCAGTGACATTGACAGTATGTAAATATTAAGTATTGATCCTTCAAAATACACTGCTCAATTTTCTACAAAATACGCTTCAAGAGTCGTATCAGTTTTTTTTGGAACCAGGTGTACATATGTACATAATATGTACTATGTTTATGAGCTTTGTATGTATTTTGAACATATGTTCGATAATCCGAACAATTTGATAATCCGAACTACCCCTGTACCAATTAGTTCGGATTATCGACGCTCTACTGTAACTGTTTAAAAAATTCGAGGAGGAAGGGGACTTTTGGCTAGCACTGTATAAATATCTTCTCATGAATTAACCACCAATTATAAAACAAGGAACCCCAAACGTCAAACAAAGGAATTTATTACAAGATTTGTAGTTTATTATCAATGAGATGTTTCAGGAAGAGATGAGATGCTAGAAAGAAACGGTTTTAGGATAACATATAAAAATAAAAAAAAAAGAAAAGCTGCTTTGAACTTTCAGTGTATACGCACACCCAAACTTAGGTATGTATATGGAATCATCTGATATTTCTTATTATTTCGTGCGAATTTAAAACAACGAACACACGATGTCAAACAATATTTATTTTAAAGCAATTTTATATTAAATACATAACAATTAAATAAAACAATAAAGTATTTAAAAAACAAATTGAAACTAGTTGTCTTAAAGTCAATAGAATAAAAAATTTCAATGTAAAACGAATAATGTTTAAATTGTTTTTATTTTTTTTTTTTGATAGTAAGTGTTATCACCTCTAGTCCTTATGCAAACTTCAGTTTGCTTGGGCACGCTCCTAATAAAATTATCAACATTTTGTTGTGGTAGGTTGCTCCATTCTTCAAGAGCAGCTTGTACTGGCTGTGCACTGTGCAGTGTTTTGTGGATTATCCTGGCGAGATCTAATTTTTCTTTTAAGCATATCCCACACATACTCTATAGTCTATAGGGTTAAGCTCGGGTGAGCAAGCAGGCCACTCCAAACAAGGGATACCTTCTGCTTCAATGATGTCTCTAGTCACTCTAATGGTATGTGGAGGTCTATTATCATGCATGAAAATTAAATTTTCTCCTGTTGCACCTCTCCAGAGCCTAAATACAGGTTATCAACATACCTGTGAGCAGTTAAAGTTGATTGGATGAAAATTAAAGGAGTTTTTTTACGGACCACAATTCCTCTTCAGAACATTACACTTCCACTTGTCTATTTGTGAACAGATCTGACAGTTTTCATTCTTGCTTGTCTTCCTCGACCTCTAAGTACACGATTTCGTGGGTCATCTGATTTTACACAAATCCTGACATTTTCTGAAAATAGCACATTTTGTCAATTTCCAATGTTCCATTTTTGGTGGTGAAGACACCAATTTAAGCGATCAATATTGTGCTACTTGGATAACTCGGGAACCCATAACTGTCTCCTGCTGTATACTTCTTGACACGAAGTCTTCTTCTTCTCGTTTCAACTGAAACAGTTACACCTGTATCTTCCAAAAGCTGCCTTTGGAGCTGCAAGTGAGAAATGGTTGGGTGTCTTCTAGCTGATTTGACAATTAAACGATCGGGGGAGCCTTTCCTACATTTTGGCGACTTTCCCTTGCTTTATTATTGAACTTTCCTAGTTCCTGTTCCCTAGCATACGTTTTGGACAGAACGCCCTAAGTTACGCCTAGCTCTGCAGCTATGTCCCTCTGAGAACATTACTTGCTTCACAAGACCAATAATCTTTCCTCGTTGTAAGTTCTATAACCCCACATGAGGCATATTTTCGTTTTTGGACGCAAAAGTTAGTTTATTTATTTTCGTTCAATTTGCAACTCAAGCAAATAACCTATACCGTACCGAGCTGTACTATCTGATTGCCTTATCGATTTGTTAATTTTCAATAAAAACCTATATTCTTCGCAACAATAACAAGTTTTTTCAAGAGAAATAAATATTTCTTGGAAATACATGTTGATTCCATATAAGTTTGGGTGTGTGTACTTATTTAAAAATAATAGGAGGTGATTCCTTAACTTTTGATTTCGTGTACCTATGTTAAAAATGCTTACCTTGTGATCTTTGAAGAGTGTCCATCCAAGACTCATTAGTATGTGTTGTATCTGAAGTATCTTGTCTATTTAAGCTTAACCTTCCAGGAATGGTCTCATCTAAATCTTCTACAGATTTAGATACATTCAAACTTGCAGCATTTTCGAAATCACATTCTTTTTTTATGTGAGTACTGTTGTCAGTTGTTTCCTCCTTAGAGAACCTATCATTTGTTTCCTTACTTGTAGAAGCAATTGGTGCTATAAATAATAAATATAAAATAAAAAAACGTATGAGACCTATTTTGAGGCTTGTTTCTGAATTGACATAGTTACATGATTAGTTGACAGTATGTATTATAATCTTTGAACAACACAAAGAAATTTAGTTCAGATGCTAAATTGTTATATATTAGTTATTTTACTTTTATAATTTCTTTTAACATTCTTGAGTTGGGGTTGATTTCATGTAATCGAATGAACTATCTTTCAGTAAAGTCGTCCCAGGAACGCTACTCATAAATATTGGCAATATCACTTTAAAGTCTTCTACTTTAAAATGTATAAAATATGTCTTAATTGCCGATATAAATGAGTCAGATTAAATAAATTATTAGAAGAATTTTTTACTAAGCAACAATATTTTTGTTTAATTTAGTATTATTTTGTATTTTGACAACGACACCTGATTTGTGTCGAAACGTTAATAAAATTATTTTTTTCAATTTAATTGTGGCTTATTTCCCATCTAAATAGTCAATTATAAAAATGCCCAAGGAAATAGCTTCAGAACAACATCATGTTACAGCTAGACAACTGCTAAATGATCTCTCCATAGCCCGTAATGTTCGAATAAGTGCCAATTCGGTCAGAAACAGATTAAGGGAATTTGGAATCAGAAACAGAATGCCTGCTACTGCTCCACGGTTAACGAGGGCACACCATATGGCCCGTTTAAGTTTTGCACCAAAACATGTCTATTGGGATATTAACGACTGGACTAATATTCTTCTTACTGATGAATCAAGATTGGCACTTTGTGGATCCGACAGTGCAAAGTGTCTGTGTCTGTCAAATGATATTTTACAATAGATAATGTTATGTTATAATATGTAGGTACTTTTTAAATTAAATAAAATAATTTTGCGGAATTCGTAACTGTTATATTAAAAATAATTTAAAATATTAAAATGATAGTAAAAATCATATAATTATTGCATTATTTAAATATTTATTTTGAAACGTTAAATACTTATTAGTAATTCAGTTTTCCAATTAGGATCTTTTAAAATGAAATTCTCTTAATTGTAATGTAATGATATCATAATTACTTATTATTTGGTAAATATTATATTTTAATCAAATCATTATTTTTGTTTTCCTTTTATTCTATACAATGTTTTAAATTTTTTTACCTGATTATGGATCTACACATCATGCAAAGTGTCAGTTTTTTGATTCTCAGTTCTTTAGATATTATACTAAAAATACCCAATATTATTGCGATCATTCGCATATTGACAACATTGCAGTACAAACAAAGCAGTAATAGCATACAATTAGCTTACAATACTAACAAAGCATTCATACAACTCTTGACATTTCCCATTACATTTGAGGAAGCAAACAATATAGCGCCGTCTAGTGGTGTGCGGTGATAACCAGAGCAATCTAACCTTACATTTATAAAATTACTTTATTATTGTTTTTGTATAAGTGTTTCAACTATTTTTATTTTATTTTAATTTAGCAAAATTAGCTTGTTATTCAAAAATTTATAAAATTAAATTTGAATGTTTACGTCAAATTTTACATTTTCAAAACGTAGTTTCACTTCAAGCCGACAGTGGCGATAGTGGTAACGTGCTTCCAGATTTCTGTGGGAGTTGGATGTGTTACAGTCAATAGTATTTGGTAGTATTCAGGCAAATACATCCTTTTCTGACCAAAGGCTTTCTCTCTGTACGCAGTGCAAGCTCTGCCCTTTCACAAGAACCTTGTTCAACAGTAGCTGTTCTAATAATTATGTTTGAAAATGAAAATTACAATAAAATGTAGGTACAAAGAAAGACTAAAAGTTTCTTCTTCTTCCTAAGGTGCCATGCATTTCTGCATGTAGGCATCCACTGTACATTGTCTCCTATCAGATGAGATGTTAGATAGTCAAGATTAAATAATTCTGTTTTTAGCAGCATTGCATAGCTGTGGATTCTTACGTCGGATTACGTCCCAGACCCCTTTTACCCTCTATCTTCCCTTCGAGTATCAGTTGCTGAAAAGTGTAGTGTTCCCCTCGTAATATTTGCCTCAAGTATGCAGTCTTCTTACATTTAACGTAATTAAAAAGCTCCCTACCATGTAAGCCCTCTCTTCTCAGTACTTCCTCATTTCTGACTCTGTCTGTCTATATTCTAAGCATTTGACACAGGCACCACATTTCAAACACTTCCAGTATGTTAATGAAACTGGCCTTTAACATCCAAGCTTCCATTCCGTATAAGAGTACAGGCCAAATGTAACACTTTAGCATCTTTTATCGAAGGTTGAAATCCAACTTGCGATCAGTCAGAAATTTACAAAGCCTCAAAAAAGCATTTTGGCTTGTTCTATTCTGCTCTTTATTTTATTCTCAGGGTCCCAACCCTCGTTCAGCAGACAACCCAAGTATTTAAATTGCCCGACTTGTTCAATTTCTTCTCCAGAAACATATATCTTTGCACTGGGGTAGTTATTTCTGCTTATGATCATTGTTTTTGTCTTCTTCATATTTATTTTAAAACGGTGCCGCCCAAAACCCCGACAGCCAAAATCCTGATGGTCAAAACACTGACGAATCCCGACACGCCAGAATCCCGACACACTAAAATCCCGACATGCAACAATCCTCGCATAAGCAAAAATCCTGACCACTACATTTTGAATATTTATTGTTTCCTTTTCAAATGCAATACCAAATTATATTATACAGTGATGAGCGCGCTGATAACCGGCAAAATAGCTCAAAAGATGGAAAATGTATTAAGTTGTAAGATAAAAAGAAATGAAACTACTGGAGGTGGGATTTTATCGGTATTAACTTATAATTTACATTACCATTATGGATAGTTTCCACCTTTATAACTTTAAACGTCAGCTAGTTTACCTCGGTCATAATTCTAATTCTACGTATGACGTTTCTTCAAACTCAGATTTATCAGGTTATGTACCTCTTCTTCTTTTTGGTTTATTGGCCTCTACCTGCATGGGTATTTTGGCCAGCTCATTCTCTCAGAATAAAGAAAAAATCCCTTAATAATCTACATCTACATTTATAGTTAATATCGGACAAATACAACAAAGTTAAAAACTTTTCTCGCTCAGGAATAACTACCGACTATTACATAATCTGCTTCTACTTCTTCTTCACCTTCTTTGATTAATTGGCAATTTTAGGTTGTTATGGCACAAATAAAACAGAGGTAAAAACTTTCATCTGACACAAATAGACGTCAAACCGAAATTTAATTTCAAACTAAAACTGTCGATTATTCCAAACTAAAATAATAAAACACACAAGAGAAGCATCAGGTCCTAAAACTAAACATTTCCAAATTCCCAAATACCTATAACGAAACCATTTGACTGAGTGCCAATTAACTAAGTATAAAATAAATAATATTAAATTCCATAAACTGCCACATGAAAATGCTGCACTGATTCTTAGAAGCATTTCCCGAACTTCTAATCTGATTCTCCTCCATACAACTACTGAAGTGGGCTCTAGTGAACGTTAAATTAAACTATAACACTTCGAGTTCGAGAAGTGGTTTTCTACGGTAAACAGAAACTTTTTGCTGAAAAAACAATTCGTGGAAATCATGGTTTTAACGGTAGAAGAAAAAGTGCAAATTGTTGTCTGGCATGCTAATGGATTACCAGAGAACATGATCAGACAACAATTTAGAGATATGTACCCAAATAGGCCAACACCAACACGATCGACAATTCAGTCTATTGTACGTAATTTTTTAAATTATGGATCCGTGTTTACTCCAAGAGGAATTCGTAGACGACGAGAGGTAAACCCAGATTTAGAACTAAGGGACACTTTGATTTGTGCAAGTATTGAACAAAATCCTACTCAATCAACATCTTTTCTCGGAGAACAGTTTGGACTTTCAAGATTTACAGTAGGTAAAATTTTGAAAAAGCATGGATACCGTCCCTACAAGTTACATAAATCCAACGAACAATTCCCTGGAGATCAATATCGACGTTTAGAATTCTGTCAAAATGCAATGGAAATGTCACATCAAGATGAACATTTTTTACAGAATGTTTTGTTTACCGATGAATGTACGTTTTCACTGCATGGACGTCACAATTCAATGAACACTCGGTATTGGTCTCGAAGAAATCCTCGTCAGATTTATGTCGCTCGTACTCAGCGTCCTCGAAAAGTAAATGTTTGGGGAGGCATAATAGGGAATCATGTCATAGGTCCATTTTTTATAGACGGTATGTTGACTGGGCGGAAATACTTGGAACTTCTGCAAAATCAAATTGTCCCGGCCCTTCGTAATTTACCAATACCTTTCGATTCCATATGGTTTCAACAAGATGGTTGCCCTGCACATAATTCGCGCATCGTCAGGGAATATCTCAGTGCTACTTTTCCTAATAGATTGATTAGTGGCCACGGAGATATTTTCTGGCCTGCAAGATCACCTGATCTTTCACCTTGTGATTTTTTTATGTGGGGGTATATCAAGTCCAAACTATATGGAATTGAGGACGATAGGCCTAATACTCTCCAAGAATTACGGGAAAAGATCTCTGATACAATGAGAGGTATTAGTCCAGAAACATTATCTAATGTTAGACGGAATTTTTACAATAGGCTGGGTTATTGTTCCGCTGCTTATGGTGGCTTATTTGAACATTTTTTGTAAACAGATTCATTTAGGACTTTTTTTTTATTTTTGTAGAATTTTTTATTTTCGAAAGTATGACATTGTTTTTTCAGTAAGCGTTTCATGTTTTACTTTAAACTACTTCAGTGCTGCAGATATACAACGGAGATGTAAGGTGGACAACATTAATAACTGGGTGAAAAACAGAAGAATATAATGGAACGACCACATAAGCCGAATGACAACAAATAGAGTAGTCAGGACAGCGAGAGACGGTTCCCCAATAGGAAGACGATCAGTGGGAAGACCACGAAAAAGATGGAACGACAACTTCGGTAGGCACATTGAAAAACAGACAGAGTCATGTCTACATAAAATGAAGAAGAAGACTTTAAACATTTCTAATAAAGACTAACACAAATGTTAAGTAATTCAAAGCAAACAATATCTGCATAATTTCAAATTTTAATATTTAATTATTGCAATAAATTCATAAATGTGGGATTTGAAACAACCTTCGACAATTCTGAAGTGACAGGAGTGAATGCGAGACGTCTAAAATCATGGTAAATAGAAATTAAGTTAATTTTAGAATAAAAAAATTACTATGAATTAAACTGTTTTTATTTACATTTGCTTTATAGGGCTTTTCATCGATTGTCATTTGTTTCGAGCTTTTGTATAATCTGTGTATAATATTAATATACAGAGATTATACGACATATGACAGCTAGAAACAAATGACTGTGAATGAAAAGCCCTATTGTCTTCAATTGATTTTTGCTTTATGCGAAAAAAAAATGTCGTATTAACGTCAAACGTAGTTATGAGGAAAGCAAAATATTAGAAATGAAATTGATAAAATAATAAATAATTTGAACAATATGTCAAAAATTACGTACGACTAGATAATTCAGTGTTGCTGTATGGGTGGAGGCCTGGACCTTAAAGAAAGACATAAGCGATCGACTTAAAGCATTCGAGATGTGGACCTGGCGAAGAATATTAAAAATAAGTTGGGTAGATAGAATAACAAATGTTGAGGTCATCAGAAAGATGAAAAAGGATAAGGAAACCGAGGCCACATTACGGAATCTTGTAATGATCGGCAGTTGCCCCTGAGCTAGAAAGATTTTTGCCTTTGTTGTATTTGTCCCATTATAATTCAAAATTGCCAATTAACTAAAGAACGAGAAGAAGAAGTAGAGGCAGATTGTGTAATGGTCGACAGTTATCCCTGAACGAGAAAAGTTTTTACCTTTGTTGTATTTGTCCGATACCAACTCTAAATTGTAGGTGAATAAGGGATTTTTTCTTTATGCCAAAACGACGGACTAGCCAAATACTCATGCAGGTAGAGGCCAATAAACCAAAGAAGAAGAAGACGTACATAACCTATTGAAACTAGGTTTGAAAGAACGTCATACTATGTAGAATTATGACCGAAGTTAACTAGCTGACGTTTAAAGGTATAAAGGTGGAAACTATCCATAATGGTAATGTAAATTATAAGTTAATACCGGTAAAATCCCACCTCCAGTAGTTTCATTCCTTTTTATCTTACAACTTAATACATTTTCCATCTTTTGAGCTATTTTGCCGGTTATTAGCGCGCTCATCACTGTAGAGTATTATCCAGTGAACAATATAAGACATTAAGTTAAGGTTAGTGATAATTAAAAACATTAAAATCGGTGAAATAACATCAAAATAGAACCAAGGACATACAAAAAGTAAGATCGCTAAAATTGTTAAGCCTGTTTAACAACAAAACGTAGACACGAAACTCTGGCCGATGAAATTGCGACGTTGCCGTTGTGAGTAGATTTTCCAGGTAACCACAGAAAATAACAACCGATAACAAATATACAAAATAAATACGGTAAACGCTGTCTTCTCTGCACTTTTGAGGTGGAAGACAGTGTTTGGCGCCGGAAAATGGAAAGGTATCTGGAAACTTTAGACAGTGATGACACACAGTCAGAAGGAGGGTCAAAAAGGAAGGACAGATATATGGATAACGAGGAAGATGATATTTTTAGAAAGAGCAAAAAGTTCTCGAGAACACCAACAAAAAATCAAGAGAAAAGAAATGAAGAAACAAAAATTGATAAATTATTAATAATGGTGAGACACCTCACCGATGACATTAAGGAAATAAAAAGAAATCAAAAAGAAAGCAAGGAAGCAATAGAAAAGCTCATTATAGAAAACAGAGCGCTGAGAAAAGAAAATGCGGAACTAAAACAAGAGAATATAGAAATCAAGGAGGAACTCAGAGAAATAACAAACCACAAGGAAGTTATGGAAAAACACCGACGAATAAATAACGTAGTCATGAACGGTCTAAGGATAGACACATATGAACAAGCAGGGTTAAAAGAAACAACTAACAATTTCATCAAACAACACTTAGGAGTAGAGGTTAAAATAAGGAATGCTCACAAGCTAGGAGAAAAAACATGCCTCATTGAATTAGAAAACCAAGAAGAAAAAAGAAAAATAATGGAAAAAAAGTATAAGTTAAAAGAAATAAGAGGGCTGAAGGTATATATTAACGAAGATGCAACCATAAGAGAACGAGAAATACAGAAAACAATTAGAAACATTGCTCAGGAAGAAAGAAACAAAGGAAATGAAGTCAAGATTGGAGTAAAAAAAATATGGGTAAACAACAACGAATGGAAGTGGAACGACAAAGAAGGAAAAATGATCAAAACAACATCAAAAAACTAGCAGACAATTGTACCATGGGAATAACGATGACGACACAAGTACAGAAAAAGGATAACGATAATTCAAAAAAAAGGACAAAAGAGAAAAAAAATGAAAACCGGACAAAAACACAAGAGAACATGTCGAAAAGAACACTTACTTTTAGGAACATGGAATGTAAGAGGCACATATAGAGAAGGTAAACTTAAACATCTAGCGAGAGAAATCGAAAAGTTCCAATTTGACATAGTAGCCTTGCAGGACACGAAACAGCTGGGAAATGATATATTAGAAATAGAAGATAGAGTGTTTTTTAATAGCGGCGGAAAGAATAGAACATTAGGCACAGGTTTTATGCTACGAAAAGAACTAAAGGAAGCAATAGTAGAATTCAAACCAATATCAGATCGAATATGTAGTATCAGGATCAAGGGAAAATACCAAAAAATCACTCTCATAAATATTCACGCACCATCTGAAGAAAAAGATAATGATGTCAAAGAATCTTTTTACAGTGAACTAAATAGAACAATCGAAAGTATACCCAGATACGACATGAAAATTATTTTAGGCGACGCAAATGCCAAAATAGGGAAGGAAGAAGTATTTAGACCGACAATAGGAAAACATAGTAAACACAATGAAACTAATGAAAACGGACAGTTCCTCATAGATTTTGCAAGAGAAAAAAATATGATCATAATGAGCACATATTTCGAAAGAAAAGAAATACACAAGGAAACATGGATATCGCCAGATAGAAAGACCAAAAACCAAATAGATCACGTGCTGATCGAAAAAGAAGAGCAGCAATGTATAAAGAAGATTAGAACATACAGAGGACCAGATGCCGACTCCGACCATTACATGGTGGGTATCAAAATGAAGCAACTGATACCTGAAAACAAAAACAAAATAAAAGAAAAGAAATGTATAAATAAACCAATTCGGTTTGCAACAAAAAAAGAGCAAGAAACATACAGAGAAACAATGGAAAGGGAACTAAAAAAGATACAAATAGAAGAACAAACGGAGAACAACTGGGAAATCATAAAGCAAGTAATGAACAAAGCAGCAAAAGAATGTAATAAACAAGAGATTAAAAAGAGGAAGGAGTGGTTCGACATAGAGTGCCAAAAAGAAATAGAACTAAGACAATCATTAAGGATGGAAATGATCAAGAAAGAAACAACAGAGACGCATGATAGATATATAGAACAAAGACAAAAAGTAAAGAGGTTGTTGAGAGAAAAGAAGAGAAAACACTTAGATAATAAGCTTAAAGAAATAGAAGAGAACTACAGAAATAAAGAAATAAAAAACCTGTATCAAGGTGCCAGAAACGAGAAAAGAGGATACCAGCAAAAACCCATATTCGTTAAAAACAAAGCTGGAGATAATATAAGCGGCGAAGCAGAAATAGTAGAGAGATGGAAAGAGTATTTTGACGAATTACTAAATGGCAAGAATAAGCCAAACCAAAATGAATCCATAGAAGCAGAGACAGAAAATGAACAGTTAGAAGACATAGAAGATAATCCACCGAGCAAAGAACAAATCGAGGAAATAATTAGAAATCTTAAAAACAACAAATGCCCTGGAAGCGATAACATAACAGCAGAGATGATGAAATATGGTGGAAAATTGCTGAATGATTGGATACACAAAATCATAAAAGATATATGGTTAAAAGAACGAATACCAGAGGACTGGAAGGAAGCAATTATCTGCCCATTACATAAAAAAGGCGACAAAACAGAATGCAGTAATTACAGAGGAATAGCTTTACTAAATACCGTATACAAAATCCTAGGAAAATCAATAAAAGACAAACTTGAAAAAGAAGCTGAAAATATAATAGGCGAATATCAGTGCGGATTTAGAAGAGGGAGAAGCACAACGGACCAAGTATTCGTAATCAGAGAATTACAAGCAGAAAGCTATGAACACAACCTACCAACGATAGCACTATTCATCGACTTCCAACAAGCATACGATAGAATAAAGAGGAAGAAATTAAAAGAGGCGCTTGAGGAATTGGGAGTTAGCAGAAAGCTACGTAACATGATACATCTCACTCTGGAGAATACAGAAAACAGAGTCAAAATAAACAATCAATCATCAGAAAAATGTATAGTAAACGAAGGATTAAGACAGGGCGATCCTCTGTCATCTTTACTCTTCAACTTATGCCTAGAAAAAATAATGCGAGAAGCAAAAATCAATAGAGAAGGACTCATATATCAAAGAAGACACCAAGTTTTGGCGTTTGCGGATGATGTGGTGTTACTGGCAAGAGGAAAAAAAGAGCTACAGGAGATGATACAGAGAATAGTAAAAGCAGCGAAGAAAATGGGACTATATATAAATTCAACTAAAACAAAATGTATGGAGTGGACAGATGGTCAGTTTAGGAATGGTCAAAAGTTTAAAGTAGAAGTAGAAGAAGGAACATCATACGAATTCGAAATGGTAGAAAGATTTACATACCTAGGGGCAATAATATCACGTAAACCTATCATTAAAGAAGAAATACAAGCTAGAATAATGGCAGGCAATAGAAGTGTACATGCGCTTAATGTAATGTTGAAAAGCAAGTTTCTATCAAGAAGGGCAAAAGTACAGCTATACAAAACAACTATACAGCCAATAGTAACATACTGCAGTGAGACATGGACAATGACAAAAAATGAACAAAATTTACTGGAGATCTGGGAAAGGAAAATACTAAGGAAGATATATGGAGGAAAAATAAGGGACGGTTTATGGATAAGAAGATCAAATGATGAGTTAAAACAATTATACAACCAACCTAATATAATAGGAGTGATAAAGGCTCAGAGACTTAGATGGCGAGGTCACATTGAAAGGATGCCAAACACGAGGACTCCAAAGAAGGTACTAAACTACACTATAACTTCAAGAAAGAGAAGAGGAAGGCCGAAAAATAGATGGAAGCAAGACGTCGAAAAAGATTTGGAAAGAATGGGGCTAGAGGGCCAAAAAAGAAAAATGAGTGACAGGAAGGAATGGAGGAAAATCACATATCAAGCCAGAGAAGAGCTCAGCACATAAAGAAACGTGAAAATGAAGAAAGAAAAAAAAACAAACTTTTCAAGCCATGGGCCTCTAAGGCCTTTAGTGCTATTGTATATATATTATAGAGTATTGAAATTGAAAAATTAATTACTTACTAATAAGTATGGGTACTAATTATTTATTTATTTATTCACGGGCAAGCCCTATTCCGATATAAATTTTACAGTGTTCTAAATTATATAACATAATTATACAATTATATAACATTAATGTTAACCAATTATATAACATAAACTATCGTAATATAACATATAACCAAGTGGTTTGAGAAAAAATAACTCGTATGAGTAATACAGTTACAAAAAAGAAAAAAAAAAGAATAAGATAACATTAGGTCAGTACAATTACAAACAAAAGATATCACCTAAATCAATTCGGAAATGTTGTAAGGTATAACGGTTTTAAGTTATCTAATACATACAGGTCATGTAACACTAATCACAACACAAAAGCTCTGGCCGAAAATATTAAAAAGTTAAAAAGTTAGGGAAGAAATTAGGTTTTTAAAGCGGGAAACTGATATATTAAAAATTTCGAGGTTATTTAATGAGTTAGCTAATCGAAGAGTTCTAGGAATAAATGTGTTGTAGGAATAATTGAATCTATGAAAAGAGACATAAAAGGTTTGCACCTGCCTAGTCGAACGACTGGGGACAAATAGAGATATTTTGGAGAGAAGTTCGGGGCAGTTACACAGCCCGTTGATAATTTTAAATAAAATAATTAAGTCTCTTTGTTTTCTGCGTACCTCAAGAGGAGGTAAGTTCAGTATGCGCTCTAATACAGAATAGTCATAGTATACATGCAACTTACTGGCAGTATATCTCAGAAAATTGTGTTGGACAGCCTCAATCTTCAGTTTATGAGTAAAGTAATAGGGGGACCAAATTGTGGAACAGTAATCGAAATGAGATCTAACCAGGGAGAAATAAAGAGATTTAATAGCTGAGATGTTTGTAAAGTCTCTAGTGGTTCTTTTTATAAAGCCAAGCATCTTCATAGACTTCTGTATTGTACTGTAAATGTGTGATTTATAGCTAAGGGCGGAGTCAAGGATCACACCTAGATCCCTAGTTTCAGAGGCAGAATGTAAGGTCAGATTATTTATACTATATTCGAAGATGATTGGATGATGAGTTCGGTGGAAACGAAGAATATGGCATTTGGATGCATTCAAACACATACCATTTTGCATACACCAGTTAGATAGGCGATCAATATCACCTTGTAGACTAAGTGAATCAGCCTCAGATGTGATTATTTTAAAACATTTTAAATCATCAGCGAATAACAAAGTTTCACTTACTTGGAAACAGGGTATTAGATCATTGATAAATATATTAAACAACAGAGGTCCCAAGTGTGATCCCTGTGGTACACCTGAGTTAACAGAGATGGTATGAGAATAGTGATGATTAACCCTGACAATTTGCGATCTTTGCGTAAGATAGCTCTTGAGCCACTTCAATATAAGGCCATCAACTCCGTATAAATAAAGTTTATGAATCAAGAGCTCATGATTAACTTTGTCGAAAGCTTTGGAAAAGTCAGTATACACAGAGTCAACTTGTAAACCCCTCTCAAGAGCATCTGTCAAAAAATCAACATATGTTATGAGACCCAATTCTGCTGATTTTTTGGATGTAAATCCAAATTGTTGGGCCCCTATAATTGGCGAGAAGTCATAACTTAAATAATCGGAAATAATGCTCTCAAAAACTTTAGGAATAGCACTAAGAATACAAATGGGACGATAGTTACCTATATCCGATTTTCGACCTGATTTATATATTGGAGTGACATAAGAGTTTTTCAAGTAGTCTGGAAATTCCCCTGTTGATAAAGACTTATTAAATATATAAAAAAGTGGGCGCGATAGAATGAAGCTGAATGTTTTAAGGAAAGTGGGGGGAATTCCATCAGGACCAGGACCTTTGTTGGTATTGAGTTCAGACAGTTTTTCGTAGATTTTTGAAATTTCAATGTGATAATTAGACACATTAACCAAAGGTGAAATCTGGGTTACATGCGGATGTAAGGATTGGTTAGTATAGACGGAAGAGAATTGGTTAGCAAAAAGATTAGCAATATCAGTTCCATTGAAGGCAGTACGATCTCCAAGAGTCATTGTATTAGGTATAGCGTTATTTTCCCTTTTACTACTTACAAATTTCCAAAAGGATTTAACGTTATTAACAATAGAATGTTCGGTACGTTGAATGTAATCAGCATAACACTGTCTTGATAAAAATTTACATCTAGTTCTTAAGTTACTAAATGCTGCATAACTTTCTGGACACCTTGTGCTCTTATATATCTTGTGCACTGATTTCTTCTCGTGAAGCAACTTCTTCAGCTCAGAGGAGTACCAGCATGGATATTTCTTATCACAGATTTTTTTTAGCGGAACAAAACAATCAATGATGGAATAAAAAATGTCGTAAAATACAGAAACCATGTCAGAGAGTACTTTTCCTTGAAGTGCACCATCCCAATTAATTGCTTGAAGGGATGAATGAATTGCTGCATAGTCAGCATGAACAAAGTCATAATAATACTCTTCACCAGATAAATGATCATTTGTGATTTTGAGTGGCAAACTGCATTCAAGCGGAGGATGATGTGTGTCCACTGGAATTAAAGTGTCGATAGCCTTCAATACATCAATACCCAATGGAGATAAAATGAGATCAAGCGTAACTCCTCTATCGTTGGTTATTTCGTTGGTCTGGAAGAGATTGAAAAAAGCACAGATATTGGATATAGTTTCAATAGAATCAGCTTCAGATTGTGTAGCTGTAGGCTGAGGAGAAGCAACGGAACAATAATCATCGACATCCCAAACTGCAGATGGAAGATTAAAATCACCCAATAGAAAAAGGTTTGCTCTATCATATTGCTCGCTTATAGTGATAAGCTGTTCAAAGTACGATTGGTATAAAGTAGCTATAGATTTAGGTGGAAAATATACTGTACCGATTATAGATTTGTTATTAAAGAGAACAAACAACTGTTCAATCGAAGGATCAGACTGAATTTGATAAGAAGGAATTGAGTTCTTAATGGCAATCAACACTCCCCCACCTCTACTGAAGACACTGGAGTCCTTAGAGCGGTCAGTTCTGTAGATGTTGTAGTTGAGAAGTCCAAGTTCAGCATCCGTAATTTCAGGTGTGAGCCAGGTTTCAGTTAAGATAATGATATCATAGGAACAGTTGCTGACATTCAAGCTGAGGTCAGACAGTTTAGTTCTTAGTCATCTAACATTTTGGTAATAAAGTATAGGGCTGCCCGGTTTTAGTTTTTTTTTACAGATTTTCGGTGTATTGTTGAAGTATTTAATAGTTAAATTTTGCTCACCAGCCTGTTGACGCACTCTAAGTTCGTTTTTCACTGAATCGAGTTGCTTTTTCTGACATGGAGTTTGATCAGATAGGAAAAATATTTTATTTGCCTGGCCTAATTTAACTTTGTTTCTTAAGATTTGATGCACTTCGCGAGCCGAGGAAAGAACGACTTTAATTGGTCTATGACCGTTTTTATTCTTCTTCCCAAAACGAAAGATATGTTTACTGTTGACACTTATATGTTGACAATTATTATGTATTTTAAAAGAAATCATCATTAAACACTTAATTTTATAATATAAAAGCTATATTTACTGAAATGGAAGGTTATAAGTGACATGATAATAAAATCTATTATATGAAAGTAAACTTGAATCCAGGATTTGATTATACATTATATTATTAGACTATATATTGGCAAAAAAAATATTTAATTCACTTGCGAAAAGTTAGATTATTTAAAAGGCATTGAATATGTTCGATGTTATCTGCCACTATCGCTGTGTCATCGGCATACCTGATGTTATTAATAAATATGCAGTTAACTTTAATGCCCTTACTATACTGCCGTGCTAAGCCGAAAGGCGGTAACTAATTTTTTATTGAAAATGAGATTTTTGTATTTCTAGGTAGAACAGGGTAGTTAGTATATATTTACAAATTCTTTGGAGTTGTAGAAGCATTATAATTTAAATAAAATTGCAATTTTGTTAGCGGTATCTACACTTTTCAATTAAAATACTAAGCCATTTGGCGGCAAATGTTAAATACTATGGCGTTTTGACGGTATCTGCTACAGTTGCCGTTCATATACCTTAGCATATTGCACTTACCGCTAATATATTTTCAAGAATGCTACGCCTACATTCAGAAATCGCCTTAGTATTACAAAGTAAATTCGGCCTAACTTAACATGGTTAGATTATTATGTTAGTTAAAAGAGTTGTGTTAGTAAAAGAAATAATTAGAGAGGATGGTAAGAACTTTTCGAGATTATTATATCTATTGAAATTTATTTTCATTTTTGTTTATAGTATTTCAAGAATTAACCAATTATGTTGTCCTAAATAATATGACTCTGCGCCAAGTGGATGATTTATATCTTGAATTAGGCGGTAAGAGATTTTCATATTTAAAAAATATTTCTTTTTTTTAATAGGTTTTAAAAACTTAATAATATATATCCACACGCTGTCCACAAACATTTTTAGAAAAAGTGACTTAAAATTTATGTTTTTTAGAAAATCAAGTAGATTCGAGAAAAGTTGTGAAACACTACGTGAAACCACTGAAGACAATTGAAGAATTCTTAAAAACGCTTAACATCAGCAGATGTTTAAACAGCTGATAACAATCTTAACAGATTCTGTTTTTTTCGTAGTATAAGTACAGTTTCTGGCCAAATTATTCGATGCACTATAAAAGATTTTATAAAATATGTTAATTATGAGGTTATACCATTGTAATACTAAATAGGTTTTTTGTATGTATCAAACACAAGGTATGTTGTTTGGTTGTCTATTTAATTGTCTATATTGAATCACAAATAGAGCATTATTATTAATCAACCAATATGTATTTATTGACTCTTGAAAGAAAACAGATATAAAGACAACTAAATATTGTCGATTTGTTGTTGTCATATTGTGGCTCAACAAAATAATAACATTTAATAGTACTTTAATTCTTTCAATTTAATAAACTTTAATACACAGAAAATTTTCCTTACCAATCAGAACTGTAAACCACATACTGCTAATAGGCTTAGTTTTATAGTCACTTTTGATAAAACGTTTTAGCGGTATCTACCTTTTTTTATATAAAATTTTGTTTTAAAATATAATTAATGGTTCCCTTAATAAACTGGGGCGTATATCCATGCATAAAAACTATTAGCTAGTCCATAAATCCCTAACGGGCCAAAATTTTAGCATTCAATTTTGAAATCGATTTTGCCACCATTTTGTCAAATGTTAGTTACCACCTTTGGGCCTAGCACGGCAGTATAGTCCGTCCCACCTTGACTTTACAGTATAAGGAACATAGGGAATGCAGTCCTTATGAGAGTTTTTAGAGTGGTGATGCCGATTTTATCAAAAATAATTTGTAATCAAACATTAGAGAGATTAAATTAAAACTATTTTAGAAAGGCAGTCTACAATAGGATTCTTATGCGTAATAACTATAGTATATCAAATAAACTTAAATGCATATCATCGCCTCAAAGCAACAGTAGGATATGTACATATCCTACTGTTGAACGAGTGCACCATATATGCATATATACCATACACATTGCATCGGTCCCATATGACTTAACTGGTTGATTGGTGCACTAGTGCTTTACACTGTAGAGTGTCTTTCTAAAACAGTTTTAATTTAATCTCTCTAATGTTCAGTTACAAATTCTTTTTGATAAAATCGGCATCACAGAGCTAAAATCTCTCATAATGACTGCATTGCTTATGTTCCTTATACTGTAAAGTCAAGGTGGAACTGACTATAGAATCTAGCACTGTTTCTGTGAAGGCTTTTTCAACATATAAATTAAACAAAATTGGAGACAGTATACAACCTTGCCTTACTCCTTTTTAATCGATAAGTCTTCTGTTTTGTTGATAAACATTAAAATGATAATAAACATAAAATGGTGATAAACATTAAAATTCTTAGTAAATAATGTATCCAAAGACATGTTGTATCGCGTATCCTTGTTTAACTTATTTTGGTTTCTACGGACAAGTAGCTTAATTTTGTGATACTAGTTTTTGTGAGTAAAAAAGAGAACAGGTATAAAAAGTAATTCGTGAATAATTTCATACATGTGCAAGGATCCCTTAGGACTTAGGACAACTATGCCTGTACTTAAGGGGGTACCTACTTATCGCCATGTCCCTCTGGAGGGACAAATCTGAAAGAGTTAAAGTACATCTTACCTTGCATATTTATATTACTTTTATTTTCTTCTTCGTTAGAATCAGTTTGTATATCACGGTCCACATATTCGGCAAAAGAAAACCTCCCATCTGTGTTAATTACTGCATTATGTTTACATTCTAATAAAGTTGAATACATCTGTGCAAAAAAATTTGCTGGTCTCTGTGAATTCATGGAACTAAATGCTGATAACAGGGTGTCAACAAAAACTGTAGAATTTCCTTTAAGCATTTTTAAAATATTCGCAAGTGTGTTTCCTAGGCTTTCAGCATCCGCTGATATCATACTAAAATTCTCATTTTCTAGGTGACTGACCAGTTCTGTGCACACATTTTGAGTATGAAGACTTATGGTAAGAAGATCTTTCAAAGTTTCCGAAAATACTCCCTTTAATTCTGATATTTTCCTTTCTTGAGACATGGTAGTAAATATTGCGTTAAGGAAACTTTAAAAATTAAATGTTCACCAGTTGCACTTTGTATAGTTTAATCACATTAATGAGAACTTGTTTGTAAAACTTTATCACATAACAGGGGAAAACTATGGGGTAAACATTTGTTAGCTCGTTCATTCTTTGAACATTTAATCAGAACACAAGAATACACTTAAGAACGGCATCATTTTGCAAATTAAATGCAATATTTACTTAATTTCAAAAAAATATAGTTTGATTAATGTCAAAATAAACTTTATTATGCGAGCGAAAAGTACAAAAGCTTTTCACAACACAACCTCAAAAATGACTCTTTTTCTTTCTTCTTCTTCTAATTAATTTTAAAGAATGAACTTATTTTAGAAGAAATCTACGAATCGAAATGATTTAGGCAACTAACCATACTTTGTGCATGGTTAGTTGCCATAGTTTAGTTGTATAATTCTCATAATGTAATATAAAAAATTATTTATTTATTTAATATGCCCTACACGTCTACACGGCTGCCCCAATGAAAAACACAGTATCCAACAATTTCTTCATAATTGACTTTTTCACTTTTATGGGTATAAATTAATGTTGTTTATTATATTTTAAGTTTAAAATCCCCGTAAATCACTTGGTTTTGAAGATTTTCGAATAGTAAAACACAGTATCTACCGTTAATTTTCTAATTTTAAAATGGAAAACACAGTATCTCTCATATAGAATTGTAAAAGACAGTATATGCCAGATACTATGTTTTCATTTTATTTTTACAACATCTTCAATTAAAAATGTTTTTACAAACACAGTATATTATATGGCAGACACTGTGGCAGAAAAGGAAAATATAAAAATACCTCCGGAAAGTCTAGAGTCTAGACTATTATAAAATTCTTCTTGTTCTTGCAAAAACCTCACCAGCACATGCAAAGTTTTTCTCAATTGACTTACATAAAGTTATTTTGCTTCTCATAATGTCAGGGATTAAAGATACTTTTTTTGCCAGAAGATAAGTATGTTTTAACGAAACATTTGCTCCTATCTATAAGGAAACTGGGCAATCAGGGAATGGCTGGTCGAAAGGTACCCAGCATCGTTGACTCCATTTTTACAGTTAAAAATAGAGAACGTGATGTTACAAAATTTATTTTTTGGGCAGACAATTATACTGCCCAAAACAAAAATTGGACGATTTTTCGGCATTTACTGTGATTCTCAACTATCCAGATTCATCAGTAAACGAAATAACTGTAAAATATTTAACTAAAGGTCACACCCATATGTCGGCAGATGGGGTCCATGGAAATATTGAAAAGAAAATACATAAAGTTGAGAACGTATACGATTTTAATGATTTGAAAGATGTTATCAAATCCTCAAGAAAGGCTTTCGAAGTTTTAGAAGTCGAAAAATCATATAAATGGGAAAAACAAAGAAGAGCCACAAGAAAAAATGACGATGTCTTAAAAAATTTTCAGATAAATTCTGTTGTAGTAGAAGTGAATTTTAAAGAGGATCAAAAACACTATTTTTCAAAACAAACTTACCGAAGACTACACCGAACTTGACTTTAAAAAAAAAAAAAATATGCGGCTGAGCACTTCTTACCCGAACCACTAACACTTACTAGGGGAATTCCAGAAGAAAAGAAAAAAGCTATCCTTAAGGCTTTAGGTAGTTCCTGTAATGCCGATAAACCGAAGATATTTTTCGGAAAATATTTCTGTAAATAATGATTCATTAGATTTAATAACGTCTTTTGAAAAAGATTAACTATTAAGAACGAATATGATTTTTTTTTGAAAATAAAAGTTTTTCTAAATAATATACTGTGGTTTTGTACTATTTTTTTTTTAAATATGAATTTAATTTAACCTCCAGTAAAATATAAAACACAGTATCTGCTTTAAACTTGGTTAAACTACAAATTTGTAAAAACGGCAACCTCACAAAATATTTTGAACGTATTTACAGTTAAATAAAAAATATTTCACTTAAATAGTGTTTATAGATAAGTACGGCGAAACTTTTAAAGTTAATTGCGTTTTTCTCGAAAAGTATATGTCTGCAGATACTGTGTTTTTCATTGGGGCAGCCGTACACTACAGGCCTTGTAGGCCTAGGACTATACAATTTTACATATTTGATTACACATGACAGCATGTACTGATGTTCATACATAATTTTACTATCTGGATTGCTACACTTATTTTCTAAACTCAATCTGCTACATCGGGGTACAGTAGCACCCCAAATAAAATAGACCTAAAATATTTATATATGGATGTTTTAAGAACTTATGACAAAAACAATCTTAAGATAACATGTTAAGAATTTATTTTGTATACAAAAATATTTTATTATGTTATTATTCACAAGTTTATTTTCATATTTTCCACATCCACTACTGCAAATTGATGTAACTTACAAACAAGGTTGGGGTACAAGTGTACCCCAGGTAGCATTCCAGGGTTAACACGTTGAATGCCGTAATGTACATAATATTACGGCTCTCTGGGCCGACTTAGCCGTGGTCCATACAGTATAGGAGTATAGCAGTCACTGTGAAGCAAGTGTGATTCGCGCAAAGATCTTATACACATAGATTTGGCCAACTCGGAAAAATAGCGTAACGCGGAGCAGTTCGGGTCGGTGGTCTATCTATCTCTCTCTACCGGCGCTTAATTTTCTCTCTCTAGCATATGATGGCTGCCGCCTGTGTAACTGTCGTTCCATTACTTCCACCTCTTGGTAGGTACGCTCACACTCGCACGACAGACAAAGATAGCTAGACCACCGTAATTGATATCGGCGTTACACCCCGATGCATTGATCAATGCCACTCGAGTGGCATATCCCTATTCTCTTTACTTTTTTCTGGATTCGCGCGGCCCTGTAGGTAAATGTGTTAATATCTATGTAGAAATTGCTGCTCTATGGTCCTTCACTGTACCTATCCTATTTTTCGCCTTCTCGTTCCAGTCTGTATATTATATTCCATAGATCCAATATCTTCCTGAAACTTTTCGTGCCATCTTTTTCTTGGTCTACCTCGTCAGTAGCGTACTGATAGATCAGCGGGCCCTGATTCCAGTTGGAATGCGGGCCCCCTCCAAATAAAAACACACATTGTATATCAAAAGTTTTTAATAGACATTAAATATAAATCAACATATAAAAGCTCAAGCTAATTTAAAACAGTAAAATAATAATAATCCTATCGTTTTTCATACTGACATGACTGATCATTTTACTCCAGCCGTTTTTATACCTAAATAGTGTAACTCAAACATTTTATATGTAAAAATACATCTAAGGCCTGGATCCCGCGTACCAAAAAAAAGTTTATTAACAGCAAGCTGAAAATTTGTTAATAGCTTAACTGTGTCTATTCGGACAAACTTTGATATAATATGCGAACACTGGAGCAGGGAAAGTTTTAATTGTAGAAACGTGATTTTAACTGTGTAACTTGTCATCCTGACACGTTTATGATTGTGAAAACTAGCAGGTTGTTTTTATGTTCATTCAATAGCAAACTTTGTACAATATATGAAAAAATGTTTGTCCGACAAATATGTTAGGCATTTTAATAAGTCCGACACGTAGAACATGCCAAATGGCAGGAATTATGTTGGTGATAGATAAGCAAGATAGCAGTCTGATTTTTGCATGAGAGTTTAATGAAAGGGTAAAAAATCAATTGGAAGTTCTGTCTGTCTGTCCGACAAAATACATAGGACATTTTCGTAGTCTGACGTTCGAAACCTGTAACCTGTTACACAATTAAAACTTCCCTGTTCCAGTGTTCCCAAGTTTGTCCGACTAGACACCGTTAAGCTATTAACAAATTTTCAGCTTGCTATTAATAAACTTTTTCTGGTTCGCGGGATCCAGGCCTGTCCAGTCATAATGAAAAACCTGAATATCGGAAAACAGCTTTTAAAAAAATGAACATTAGATGCAATTTATATCAAAAAAAATAGATTCTCAAATTGCACATAATATATCATATTTATGATACATTAATTTATAATAAGTTAAATAATTACAAACAAACCTCTAGGAGTAGGGAGATATAACACTTAAATAAAAAATAGCAAAAATAAAACCTTGGATAACGGCGTGGTGGATATATTTAATCAAACGACGAGATTTTCGTAAAAAGAAATTAATAAAGCAATTTTCGCCAACACTTAGGGATAGGCGCAAATTTCGGCTCCAATGTATTTTAAATGCATTAATTTTTTTCGAATCCTGAGAAAAATAATAGGTATTTTTTAAAAATTTATACGCAGAAACGCAGAGGGCCGAAAGTCCCTGAAAACTTCTATAATGTTTATTTTAGTAAGTTAAAGGGGTGAAAAATTAAGAGAAAATGTAATGTGATTTTTAATTTCAAATATCTCATTCAAAAGAAACTTTTTATTTATTCTAAGGGGCTTTCGGCCCTCGGTAATAAGCTGGCGGTAATAAGATAGCCGGTGGTATCCAATAGACATCGTACAGCGTGTATTGGAGACCACAGCCTTAGATCACGGTCTTAGCTCTTAGATATTTCAAACTGTAACTGTACTGATTAAACTTACTAACTGCAGTGACTGCTTCCACATATGAAGGGCGAAAGTTCTCATATGTACCTGTAAGTTCGGTTGTCCTCATTTTTTGTCTACATTTAGAATTTAGTTTCAGTTATTTTATAAGAATTGCCTGAAAGTAGGTAAAAGCTGAAGAATGAAGGTGCTATAAAGACGAACAAAAGGAGCATCGAGCGTCTAATTTATTGTCTTGGGATTATTTTTATAACCCCCCGTATAAAACTTACATTGAATATCTCAATTTCCAAATTTCTACAACTTTGTAGTTTACTACAACTATTCATGGATCGTTATAACAAAATAAGGAAAACTTCTGTTAGAGTGAAAGTAAAAAGAAAGATATACTCCAACAGAAGTAAGGAAAAAGGAAGTAACTAGTGGGACAAAATGGGACAAGATGGAATGTAAAGAAGAGCGTGAAGTGGCTTCTACGTGGAGAAACCGCAGTAGGAAAAATACTACTTTCCAGTAGTATTAGTGGAGGAAAGTGGAAGTATGAAGAGACAGAGGCAAACTGAATAGAATTGGCTAGCAAGAGATGCAAGAGAACAACTTGACGCTCAAGGATTGATAAGGCTCGTTTGCATGCCTGTCGAAGAATAGCAGCTCTAAGTAGATAGTAATGATGACTAAAAGGTGAAATAATAAAATAAGAATGATGTACTGAAAATGAATGAAGATGAATAATTGCTAAAGACGAACAAAATAAATAAAACTAACTAACCATGGGCGCCATGAAAATGATCTTCGATCACTCTCTTAGGTATCTTACACTGCTGTTAAATATTAAATAAATTAAATCTGTAATAATGAACATAAAGGAATAATAAAATGAATGATATACAAAATAAGTAAACATTTATTAAAATTACTAGATTTTTGACAATCTCTGAGTTACACCAAGTGCATATCATGTGACTCTAAAATGACATAAGTTATACAAAGTTATATTTGAGATAACTACAATAATGTTATCTGTTACAAAATTACATAAGTACCTCTTACTTACATATAGGGTACAACTCACATGAGACTTCTACCAAATGGTTATAGTACGCTTGCTACGTACCACTAAAATTAAAACCCGAAAAATATGACTAATATATATATATATATATATATATATATATATATATATATATATATATATATATATAAGAAATACTGGATATTAGTGACTGTCAATATCAACAAACAAGTGGTTTATTAGGGTTGCAGTCAGAAGTTTGGCCAGGATATCAAAGAAACACTCTTTTGACTTTTTGTCTAGCTTTCGGGGTTGTTTGACCCCTTTATCAAGACTCTGTAATATAAAACAAAAATGTAAGTATTTTAAAATATTACATTGTTTTAGTAAACCTACTAGTCGTTGAGATTATTAAAAAGAAGCTTGATGATGCTCAACATTTCAAATTAACACAAATATTGAAAACAGAAGACAAAGGACACAATACATTTTAAAATTTTTGAATACTTAGCAGAAATACAATAATTATTCTGTCATGTTGACCTATTGGTAATGTAAGTCAAAAACTCTGACACATAGAGAACTGAAAGAAGAAACAATCAAATTAAAAAGTATCAAATTAAAAAGTAATTAAGTGTTATGATTATTGTGGTTCTTTTTTAAAACATCAGAGGCCCATACAAGGTGTGTTTAAATTCACTAACTGTACTTAAGGGTATGCAACTCATTATACGTCCATGTGTGTTTTGTAAAACAAACAAGTATTTTTATGTTTTGGTTTTTAGTGTTGCGCAAGGAGATAACAATATATGTTGCTCAGTTTTTCTATATCTGATTTTTTATTTATACATGAGTTGCTAGATTTTATGCAACACATTTCCACAAAAACGCGTTTACAGTGGTTTGTTTCCCTTGCCAAAATTTTTTGAACAAAATTTGAAATGTTGAGCATCATCAAGCTTCTTTTTAATAATCTCAACGACTAGTAGGTTTACTAAAACAATGTAATATTTTAAAATACTTACATTTTTGTTTTATATTACAGAGTCTTGATAAAGGGGTCAAACAACCCCGAAAGCTAGACAAAAAGTCAAAAGAGTGTTTCTTTGATATCCTGGCCAAACTTCTGACTGCAACCCTAATAAACCACTTGTTTGTTGTATATATGTTGTATATATATATATATATATATATATATATATATATATATATATATATATAAATATGCATGAGCCTGACTAAGGGAAAATACTATACTGAATAAGCAAAGTTAAATATACAATGAATTAAATAGAAATGAAGTTGAGATAAATACTTAAACGATGACCTAAATTAACCGAACAAATGGAATAAAGCGAATAACAATAAAATATTTGGGAAACAAGCAAGTAATATTACAAAAATAAATATCAAACCGATAATAAAATATAAAAACCTAATTTTCTAGGCTTATTAGAATCTTACCAGAAATCTGAAAAATTATTAATAAACATAGTGCATTACCAAAAGTCCGAAATATAAAAAAAACCAATAGTTACTAAAACACATCACTAAATGTTCCCAAATAAACCCATTTATCGAACGATTTCCTAAAGAGGTTGCGGTTGCATCCTAGAAAATGAGCACCAGGATGGTGCGCCCCCATGACTCCTGTAGGCCCAGGTGCCAAGACGAAAAGGAGCCGGAATTCCCAAAAAAAAACTTGTTTCCTTAAGTGACTACTGCCAGTGACTTATGGCTGGAGATTGGCCTCTCGGTGTTTCGAGGTGTTTTTTTAAGTCTTCACATGGGTGGCTGCAAAAACATAATTCCCGTTTATTTCAATTTCCCAAGTGTACAACAAATCAAAGAAAAGGAAGAAAAACTAGGAAAGTGTTTTTTTGGATAGATAGTAATGAAAAAAAAAACTCATTAGTTAGGCACAAGAAATTACTGAATACTCAACCTTGACAACTTTATGTGAGAATTTCTAATTACAGCCACGTGGATTTGGGATTTAACTACAGAATAGATATTGATTTCTTTAAAATAATTATAGGCTACTTATTAGATGCAAGAATAAAATATACAGATATCAAAGATACAGATAAATAGCTAAAAATTAAGATTAGGATTTCTGTGAAGGAATATTACTTAAAGATTTTGAATTAATTAAAAGATATCTACTAAATTCACTGAATAAATTTACACATATGATTTAATTGGAAAAATTATATGTCACCATGAAATGGTTGCTGATAGTTGTAAAAAAATAATATAAAAACAGATATCGCTAGTTACCATGTGATATGATGATTTTATGCAGAAATCCCATTATTGATTCCTTCCAAAGACTTCTGAAGAAGTTTGGTGATCCATCCTTGCGTATACCCATAACAGAAAAATCTGTCATTCCAGTTCGATCACATCAGAGACTTCTTTTCAAAAAACGACTTTTAAAAAAAAATGTTTCTTGACAAAATCTACAAATTGTTAACACGTTCTTGCGTTATATTTGATGAGAAATTATTTTTAATTCTACCTATACATTTTCGAAAATGACCTTTCAGCGGACACGTTGGCAACTGGGATGCACAAATAAATGTGCAAAGCAATGTCAAAATTAGGGAAAATATCTTTAGTGCAGTCACTGAAGGTTTTCACCTCCGATTTCGTTGAAGCTCCATCGATTTTCATGAAAATTGGTAAGTAGTTAGAGGGTACCTCAAGGAACAAAGGTGACATGACGCCAACTTGCGCTTTTACCGAGGTGGTGGATGCCACCCCTTCTCGGGGGTGAAAATTATTATTTTTTAATAATACCATAACTTGATAGAGAGACAAATTCTAAGCAAATTTTGTTATATAAAGTTATTAATATAACTCAATACTTTTTGAGTTATTAAAGATCAAAGATTTTATATTTTCGTAAAAAAATGCATGTTTTAAAGCTGTTCTTCACGTATAACTCAAAAACTATAATCTTTTACAAAAAAGTTATTATTACCAAAATTGAAAATAATAAAAAGCTGAATACACTCATCACTTAAAGAACTAAACTAATGGTAATTCAAAGTGAGTTATGGGTAATTGAATGTATATTTTTTTCGACGAGTACTCAAATCTAAGTATTCAAGCTTAAATAACGGGAAAACGACGCGTTTTATAAAATATACCTGTTAAGCACTTGTCAAAGTACTTCGGAGTACCTCTCAAATGAGGAGCTCCAGTAGAAGTTAATAGCATCACAATTAAGCAAGTTATGATGAAAATAAGATAAACATATACCATTTCCACAAAAATTAAAATTTATAGTAATCATTAGAAGAATTTCTTAATATTAGCATAAGTAATGATTTCAACAATTTTGACCGCTTTACAATGCATATTTCTGAAAAAAAATATAATTTCAAAAAATCATAATTTCTAAAATTATCGTAATTTTCATTTTCTTTTGATAATAACTCCAAAAATACTCAATATACGTAAAAAGTGATATATTATGTATAGGTCTGGATCCCGCGTATGGAAAAAAAGTTGATTAATAGCAAGCTGAAAATTTGTTAATAGCTTAAGGGTGTCTAGTCGGACAAACTTTGATACATGGGAACACTGGAACAGGGGAAGTTTTAATTGTGGAACGGGTTAAAAATTTGGAACGGTCAGACCACGAAAACGGCACATGTATCTTGTCCGAGAGAACAGACTTAAACTCTCCGAACAGAGATTAAACTCTCATGCAAAAATCAGACTGCTATTTATCACCAAATGGGCGTTTTAATGAGTGGAACATGTAAAATATGTCAAATGACAGGAATTATGACCGGTGATAAATAGCAGTCTGATTTTTGCATGAGAGTTTAATCTCTGTTCGGAGAGTTTAGGTCTGTTCTGTCGGACAAAATAAATGTGCCGTTTTCGTGGTCTGACCGTTCCAAATTTTTAACCTGCTCCACAATTAAAACTGCCCCTGTTACAGTGTTCCCATATATCAAAGTTTATCCGACTAGACACCCTTAAGCTAATAACAAATTTTCAGCTTGCTATTAATCAACTTTTTTTTCATACGCGGGATCCAGACCTAGTAGGTATAACCAAATTTTAGCTTTTTCTGTATCAAATATTTTACCTTTTTACTATTTCTATAGGGTAAAAATAACCGAGATATAAACGTTTAAAGCTTAAATTTTGCTGCGAAAACAATGTAGCCGGGGCCATTTAACCTTTTATTTTTGATATTTTCAATTTGGCGGCAGACGAACGAAAACAAAAAAAATCCTGCCAACATCACAGATCACAAACAGAAATCTTATCTTTACGTAAACATACGATGGGAACAAATAAAGGTTCTTCTCAGAACCAACTGACTAGAGATCTCGGACCGTGTATCCGAGTCTGTCACCTTAACATCGAGGGCATAAGCAAGGCAAACACTGGTCCTACACGATAACGACATTGACCTGGTTGCCATACAAGAGACCCATACTGAAGACAAAGCCCAGCTTGATTTAAGGGGAAAGATACCTGGCTACGATTTACTGGGAGCCACTTATGATAAACATTACGGCGTCGCAACCTACATTCGCTGCAATATAGAAAATGGTTTCCTGCTTTCTGCTTCCAATGAAAATAATATACATGAAGTGGTCACCAAAATTGGAGAGATAACCGTAGTTAACATATACAAACCTCCAGCCACCACATGGAATCCAGAAGTGCTAAAGACTCATCCTCATCCTACTATATACATCGGCGACTTCAACAGCCACCACGAAATGTGGAAGTATACCACGAATGATGAAAATGGGGAGGCACTAGTAGAATGGTCCGAAGAGCAAAACACATATCTAGTTTTTGATGCCAAAGACAGAGGAACCTTTAAATCAGCTGCATGGAGAAAGGAGTATAACCCAGACCTATGTTTTGTCTCAAAAGATACTAATGACAGACCACTAACAACTGCGAGAAGTGTCCTTGCAGACTTCCCACATACTCAACATCGTCCTGTGCTTATCACCATCGGAATATCAATTCCAATAATTAGATCATATCCTCGACCCAGGTGGAATCTTAGAAAAGCAAACTGGAAGAAGTTCTCTGAACAACTAGACCGGACCTTGAGCTGGGTCCCTCCAACCAGCAAACATTATGAGAGGTTCGTGGGTGCAGTAATAAGCGCTGCCAAGGAAACCATCCCTAGGGGGTATCGCAAAGAATATGTGCCCGGATGGACTGAAACATGTGAAGACTTATACGCGAAGTTTCTCGAAAGTGGTGACCGAGAAATAGCTTTTTTTTTTGGGAGGTGAGAATCTTCAAAAGACCGTCTGGGAAGATGTCCCAGGTGTGTCGGATTCGATGCGTCACGCTTCACTGTGCCGAACCGCCTACCGACTAAACTCACCTCCTCTTCCTCCAGCCGACAGGTCTGGAACCGCTCTTGGCGAGCATGTCTGACCCGTCGACCTTACTCATTACTCCCCCCGAGCACCCTCTGCGTGCACTCCGTAGATTAAGTGGCCGAAGAGGTCGAAGTCTCTCTTGCTATTGATAGCTTTATCAATTAGCTCGTGAGGCTCGCCTAGAGGGGATCCCAGTCCCAGCTGCAGCTCGGTACGTCCCACCTGGTATGCAGGGCACACGAAGACGACATGCTGCGCGTCATCCACTACTCCACACTCAGGGCATAGATCGTCCACGGTTTTCCCTATACGATGAGTAAATTTCCTGAACGATCCATGTCCCGTCAAAAATTGTGTGAAATAGTAGCTGACGCGCCGATTCCGGCACTCGTACCACCTCACCACATCTGCAATCAGGGATCTCGTCCAGGCCGCCTTCTCGACTTCGGCTGCCCATTCCCTCTGCCACATCTCTAGACTTCTTTTCCTTTCTTGTGGACCTGAACCTATTGCCCCGTTGCCCCTCTGGTACATTCGGACTCTTTCTCTGGCCAGGATGTGCACCGGTACAGACCCAGCCACCACCTGTAAGGCAATGGTTGATACGGTTCTGTACGCGCTGCACACCCTGATCAGAGGTTTCCTTTGTGTCCTAAGAAGCACGTCTTTATACTTTTTCATTCGAAGGACCTCGTGCCACACTGGGGCTCCGTATAAAAAACTATGGATAAGATGGATTGTGCCATCACTATTCTCTTCTGGGATCCAGGACCCCCTATATTTGGCATAAATTTATTTAGTATAGAGGTCCTTTCTTCTGCCTTCCGACATGCTTCTTGTACGTGTTGTCCGAATTTAAGCTTGTCGTCGAAAATAATTCCGAGGTACTTAACCGTCTTTTGGGGTTTTATTACAGAGCCTTTGTATCCAAATATTATGTCATCTCTCTTTCTTGGTCCCCTCAAGATAATGGGTTCTGTCTTCTCTACTGCTAACTTTAGATCATTTCTCTCTATCCAATCTGCGGTCTTCTGTATTGCTTTGTTTACTTTTTGTATTATTCCCCTATTCATGTCGTCTTCGACCAGTAAGGCTAGGTCGTCCGCGTATGCAATCGCTCTCACTCCTCTCTGCCTGTTTACTTCTAGTACCCCGTTGTATAGTATATTCCAAAGTATAGGTCCCAGGACTGACCCCTGGGGTACACCCGCGGTCATTTCTTTCTTCTTTTTCTTCGATATGCATACGGTTCTTTCAAATAGGTAGTCCTTTATTATGTTGGACACATACTCTGGAGCCCCAAATTCGACTATTCGGTCTACTATGTGACCCCAGTTTGCTGAATAAAAAGCATTTTTTATGTCCAACAGAACAAGGACCACCCATCTTTTTTACTTGCTTTAGCCGCGTCCCTTATCCAGGTCGCGGCGTCGACTGTCGATTTACCTTTTCGAAATCCATATTGTTGATTTGATAACACTCTCTGATCTTCCAACACGCCCTCCAGTCTCTTCTTGATAAGCCCTTCGTAGAACTTACCAAGGCAGTCCAGAAGGCATATTGGCCGATAAGAGGCTGCTGAATCGGGGGATTTCCCAGGCTTTAGGAGTAGAACTAAGTTCGCTTCCTTTAAGTCCCTGGGAAACTCTTGCTTCTGCAGCAGGTCGTTGTATATTCTTCTGATCAAACCTGGTTTCTCCGTTGCTATTATTTTTATTGCCTCTGGTGGCAGCCCGTCAGGGCCGGGAGCTTTCCCTGTCTTCATCTCCTGACCAGCTGTTCTAACTTCCTCTTCCATGAACTCCTCTACCATCGTTGGAAATATCTTGATGAAATTTTGATGATCCTTGGTAGGAAAGAGGAGCTCAGCTGATTCCATCCGCTGGTCTTCGGGAGCTCAGCTGATTCCATCCGCTGGTCTTCGTCGAGTCTATATGGGGCGATTATTTTCAGCATCTTCGTAGTGATCTTCTACGCGTCGCCCCATATATCTTCGTCCAATGCTTTTATCAGGGTCTGCCACTTTCCTTTTTTCTCTTGTTTTATTTTTTTATTTAATGTTTTCTTTAGATCTTTATATATTTCCTTGAGCTTGAGGCTGCCCTGGCTTCTCGTATAATTCCTTCGAGTTCGGAGGCATCTCTCCCGTAGACCTTCTATCTCATCCGTCCACCAGTAGGGGGATTTTTTATTTTCCTTTCTCTTCACGGTGCGTGGCCAAATTTGCTGCACTTTGCAGCGCTCTTCTCAGTTGGCCAAGATCAGAAACCTCTTGTTCATTAATCTTCCTGACCTCCGATAGGTACGTGGTTTTGTTGAAATAAATTTTCGTGTGTCCTATCGGCCGCCTTATTCCCCCTTTAACCTTTATTTCGTATTGTATATACCGGTGGTAGGTGAATAACTGATCGTCAAGGACATCCCAGCCGTGCACTCTCCTGGATAGCACTTCACTCGCGAACGTAATATCAATGTGTGTTCGGCTGACCCCCCTTACGAATGTTGGTTTGTTATTGTTTAATACTTGGAGGCCAGCCTGGGCTATCCATTCATTCCATATTTCCCCCTTTCTGTCGTTTATGGGAGCACCCCACAACCTCGATTTCGCGTTAATGTCCCCGGCGATCATCACTTCTTTTTCGTTCGTGGTGGCGCTCATTATTTCATCTACGATTGCTTTGTATCTTATCATAGGGATATTTGGGGACACGTAGCATGCCAGCAGGCTGAAATCCCTCAGTTTGATGAGGATATGATTTCCTCCCCTGACAATACCACGCACCCCAAACCCCTATTTCTAAAGAGCACCGCCACATTCTTCCCATTATCCTGGACCCAACCACCGGCTGATGTTATTTTTTTGTTTGGTTCCGGGACGAAACCGAGAAATAGCTGACGAGCTTTTACACAACATCGATACAGCTAGACGCCAAAAACTGTCGAAAACCTTGACTTCAAAAAATCAAGCCGGCAGGCATGGTCCCTGTTGCGGAAAATTGGAGGAGCTAACCAGCTGGAATCCAGAGACTCTAAAATGTCTCCCAACAGGGTTGCCTCCCATATAGTATCTCTATCTAGAGCTCCACGAGATCGAACACATACTACCAACGTGAAAAGAGACTTACGGGCATTAAAACAAACGAACAGAACGAACTCCGAACATTCAGCAAGAATACTTATTTCTGAAATCACACATGCGCTGAGAGAAATGAAATCAGGTAAAGCACCTGGGTTTGATGGTATCCATCCTGAGTTCTTGAGACATAGTGGTGCATACACGAAACAGTGGCTGGCAATGTTCTTTGATGATATACTTCAGTCAGGTAACATTCCTTTCTCACTTAAGCGAACAAAGATAATTGCAATTCCGAAACCGGGCAAATCAAATGATAAGCCAGAAAACTACCGCCCCATAGCTCTACTCAGCATGGTATATAAACTATTAGAAAAGCTTCTCCTCAAAAGAATTAGTCACAGGATTCTAGAAAACGTCCCCATTGAACAAGGTGGCTTCCGCCCTCATCGAAGCTGTACGGACCAAGTGCTGTCATTAACAACTTTTATAGAAGCTAGTTTTCAAAAGAAACAAAAGACAGCAACAGTATTCATAGATCTAACAGCAGCATATGATACTGTTTGGAGACAGGGATTAATATATAAACTGGCCCGTATTATCCCCTGCAGAAAGATAATTAACCTCATTAACAACATGCTGACAAACAGAGCCTTTCAGGTTATAATGGAAAAAAAGACGAGTAGACAGATGAAACTAAACAATGGCCTTCCACAGGGTTCTGTCCTTGCCCCCTTACTTTTCAGCCTCTATATTGCTGACATGCCTGAAACCGAATCTCGGAAGTTTGGATATGCTGACGACTGGACCCTTGCAACAAGCCACCGATCTTTAGAAACTGCAGAAATTACTCTCACGAATGACCTATCCATCCTCAGCGAATACCTTAAGAAATGGAGACTACAATCCAGGACCGGACTGGCTCCTAAAAAAGGCGCCAACCCAAATGCTAAAAAAGGCGCCAACCTAATCTCTAAACAAAGGCGCTAGACCCCCCTTCTTTACATCAAACTTTTTTCAAATCCTAGCGCATGTAAAGTAAATAAGTAAATATTACTTGTGATTTTTTTAAAATTTAATTTTAATTTAAATCCATAAAGTAATTTCCTATTTTTGTTGGGAATAGTAAATTATATTAAGATACCATAAAAATATAGCTTCAGTTTCCCAGTATCCCTTTAACTCCATTACATTTTTTGGTGCTCTCTGGATACTCCAAACAAATTTTTGAAAAGTTTGAGTAATTTTTCAACTGCATCTACAGAGGAATTTACTGGTTCAAAAACATTTAACAAAAATCATGATTAGTGTTCAATAGAAGTCACTTTTTGAATTTTTCCAAATTTTTAGAGCGCTATGAAACTCTATATAATAGAATAGTAAACCTCGATAAAAAATCCGCAACCACACGGTGTCAGACGATCCATGCCTGTGGTGAATGACCTAGGTCAGACGGCAGCAAACGGAGCCCTCGGAGAACTGACGAAACCCTTTGAAATTCAAGCCTTAGCGTGGGCAAGACCGCACTGTCTCGCCGGACAGTATAATTCTCCCCTACTCGTGGGAACTATATGGATAAGTATTTAATCACGTAGAAAAAAATAAAACAAAACGAAGGGACAATGGAGCGAGTCACCAGTGGTGATGCAGCTGGAACAAGCTATGAAGGAGATGATAATATGGTGTTCATAACTAGTGAAGGGGACAAAGGGAAAGTACTCAGCGAAGAAGAAAAGAGGAAGGAGCAGACTTCGGAAAAAGGGGATCTGTTAAAAGAATTTCGATCAGGGACCTGAACAAGACGGATCTTTCAGCGGAGGCAACCTTGCAACGGAGCTGAAAGGAGCATTAGTGAAACTATTGTTCGACCATACAAATGAGAAAGTCGAAATCAAGAATGAGGTGAAAACCTTAAAAGAGTCACCGAAGACATGGAGGGCCCTTTCAGAGAAGTCGCCCTCGGCAACATTGAGAACCAAAAAAGAATAGTGGAGAAAAGCGGCGAGGAAGAACGACTATAAGGCGGCAAGCGTGTCCACACAGAAGAAGAGTTCAAAAGAAAGATACAAATTATCGCAACGGTCCTGAACTCAGGGGAAAGAGGCTTTGAAAAAATTAACGACACTATAAAGTTGAGTTGGAAGATGATCACTTTACTCTACGGCTGCCAAACCGGGAAGAGAAAATAGACCTGCAGGCGACATAGTAGTGATCTTGGAACCTAGACTTTTAGGTGAGGGGGAAAGCTCCCACGACCTGATCAGGAAAAACCGAAATTGGTTGTATGTGCAGGAGGTACATACAGACCAGGAGAGATACCTCCAACTTAATTCTATGATCACAATTACAAGGTAGAGTGAGAAAAAGAAAACCGGGGAAATCGTCAGAATATTTTTATGGTCCCTGTAGAGAAAGGGGTGACGGAAATGGAAAGGGACAAGACACTACTGGCAATTATTTTTAAATTGAGGGAAGACATGGAGACACTGGAGACTAGAGAGGCGTCCCTAAGAGTATAGAGAAGGCTACAGAGGTAGGAACCTCAGGAAGCTCCTGGAAGTCGTCTTTATGGGTATGGACCTTCACCTCGCGCTGGAGGAGTATGAACGTAGTGACGCAGAAGGTGATCGTGAACGGAAGTGGAAAATCCTACGCAGAGTAATCCTCAAGCTAAACTAAAGTAGTGCAGACACGAGGAAGAGTCAAATTGGCGTCAAAAGCGCTAAGAAGACTAGGAACGGGATCTAAACCTCGAAGTGGCATGGAAAGAACAGGTCGAGCACCTAAAGAAGACAACCGTGGCTCGCGCGGAGGGAAACGTAATAGAGAACGTCCGGGACTGTAAGGACCAGGGGATATATTTGATATAGACAGGGATATCGCAAAGGAAGAACTCCTGAGACAGGTTCGAAGGTATGCCGGCAGCAGAAAATCTCACACATCAGACCTACTTTCGTAGAGAGGTAATAGTGAATCCTTTCTGGACATCTCACTGGTTTCAACGTCACTTCTAACGAGTAAAAGGAAGAAACGGAAAGATGGGGATAACGATCTAAAGAGGTTTTTAAATGAGGAGGTTTTTGAGAAGGATGCTTTCGGCTTCATTGGTCAGAGATGCGAGGATGTGAGTAACATAAACCGTGCTATTTTCGAGCTATGTGTGTTAAATTTTGTTGTATAGTCGGCTCTGAAATTCGCTAGAAAATTTAAACCGAATATAACAAAATTCAGTTTGGCAACATTGTGTGAATACCAAGTCCTCTGATATCAACAAAAGCGTAATTTAGTCCAGACAAATTAATATATTTTTTTACCAACAAATATGAGACATTTTAACCAAATAGCGTTTCAAAAATGATGTGTATAATAATTTTGAATTCGGTGTGGCTAATGAAATTGGGAAATGAAATTTTTGTCCTTAAAAGTAGAAAAAAAGTTAAATTTCTCTTGCTTAATAATTTACGCTTTAATAATTTTAACTGTACTAATATGCAAGTTGACTACTAATGATTAATGGGATGTTACAATATCGGCAAGCTCTTGTTTTTAAAGGCGGCGTATCGAATTTTTTAAACATTTATACCAAACATTGAAATGGCCACTTTTTGCGCATTCTGACAAAGTTGCGTTTCTACTATGCCCACTGGCTTCTTTGTGTAGGATTGTAGGGCGCACCAATCCTATATGTATAATGTACTTATGGAGCGTAGAAGACTGCACTCATATTTTAGGTTAGGCCAATTGTGAGATGTAACACTCTTATATTATAATAGAAAGAGCGGATATTGATACCTACGAAAGGCGCCTGAATCGTAAAATTAGTCTTCGATGGCGCCGCGCGTCGCATCTAAGCTATTTGATTATCTAATACCTGATACAAGGTTACAAGTTGTATTTTGTTGTACCCACTGGCTTCATTATTTAGGATTCTGGGGCACAACAATTCTATATGTATAATGCAGTTTTGGAGCGCAGAAAACTACACATATATATTATAGGCCAATTGTGGGATGTAACATTGTTTGTATCAAGTATCAGCAGTGGTGTCATGGTGCCGGAACGCCGTTCCGGGCACCGGTTAAGGAAAGATAAAAAATAAATAGAGAATTTAGGTTTTGTAAATAAAACACGAATTATAGAAAACGTATACACATTTCGAAATATGCAGACGTAACTCCGGCACTGCTAATTTTGTCATGATACCACTGAGTATCAGATAATCAAATGGCTTAGATTCGACGTGCAGCTCCCTCGAAGACCATTTTTATAAGTAGGTAATATAAACAGCGGAAATTGATACCTACGAAAGGCGCCCATCACGTAAAAAATATCTTCGAGGGCGCCGCGCGTCGTATCTAAGCTATTTATTACAATAGAAACAGCGGATATTGATACTTACAAAAGCCGACAGAATCTAAAAATGATCTTCGAGGGCGCTGCACGTAGTATCTAAGTTATTTATTATAACAGAAACAGCGGAAATTGATACCTACGAAAGGCGTCCAAATCGTAGGAATGGTCTTCGAGGGCGCCTATGTATTATAATAAAAACAGCGAATATTGATAAAATACGAAAGGCGCCCGAATCGTAAAAATGGTCTTCGAGGGCGCCGCGCGTCGTATCTGTGCTATTTGATTATCTGATACCTGATACAAGTTATATTTTGTTGTACCCACTGGCTTTATTATGTAGGTTTCTATAGCAGTTTCTGTTTCTTCATTAAGTAAAAACAGTTTTTAGGGGAATTGCATCCGCCTAATCTTTGTGTAAAGATTAAAAAAAAATTTTCAGCGTTTAATTTTTTTAATGGATAGATACTAACGGAGGCAAAAGGCGCACCGGCCCGCGGGCCGGTGGGCCGGCGGCCCAGTCCGGGCCTGCTACAACCAAGTACTACAAAAACTGAAGTATCAGCTTTTCATCTCAACAACAAGCTGGCAAACAGAGAATTGCGAGTGTATTTTAATAACAAGCTGTTGAAACACAATAAATACCCGAAATACCTTGGAGTTACTCTAGATCGAACGCTCACATTCAGAGAACACCTGACGAAAACAGCAGCAAAATTGAAAACACGCAACAATATAATACAGAAACTCTGCGGCACTACATGGGGGTCCACAGCATCCACTTTAAGATCCTCTGCTCTTGGCCTGATATATCCGGTGGCAGAATACTGTGCACCAGTGTGGCTAAATAGCAAGCATACCCACCTTGAGAACTTGTTAATAAAACTTTATCACGTAACAGCGGACAACTATGGGGTAAAAATTTGTTAACTCCTACATTCTTGGTACACTTAATCAGAACACAAGAATACACTACTACATAAGAACAGCATCATTTTACAACTTTAGTGCAATATTCAATATTTACTTATTTTCAGTATAATATGATTAATGTCAAAATAAACTTTATTTTGCGAGCGAAAAATACAAAAGTACCGAACAAACCCCCGTCACATAAGAAGAAGAAATTGTCATTTTATTCGCAAAATTAAATTCCAACAGAGGGCGCTCAAAATTTCAAAGATGGACGACAACGCTAGTAAAACAATTCATTTTGTCATTTGAATTCACAGTTCTAAAACGTTAAATTAAAATCATTTACAGGAGTGTTTTGCCAAAGTAACCACTAAGTTTTGCAACTCAGACATCTTATAAGTTAAAGACGACTCAAAATTATGTTTAATCTGTATGCATTCATTAAAATTTGATGCTAACTACTGATTTGTTTTTACCTTTTTTTCATAAAAAAATCTGGCCCCCGATAATCACAGCGTTCTAAAAATTATTAATCTATCTTAGGATTTCTAATTTTGTTTTTAATTTAATTAATAGGTGCACTACAGTTTATTTTACAGCAACAGATAACAATTTTTAATTAAATAAAAACTGGAAACTTGGAAACTAAGTAGGTGAATTTATTTTATAATAATTGTGTTCTGGAAATTACGAAGTGGTCGGGATATTTTTCATAACAATGTACATTCTATGTACAGAATATATACTACATTTTATTTATTTATTTAATTTTGCAGTCGCTTAAACATTAAAAAATACTACATTTAATACAAACGTTAAATTAACAAAATGTGTGATTTGGCATTGGTTAATTTAGGTCATTACGTAGAGTATAATAGGAATGAATACTGAGGAACACTGCAATAGTTTTTTTAAGTCGAAATTATTGTTAATTACAACATAAACTGACCGCAAATATGTACACAAGTTAATGACAAAGTCAATGTTTTCCTTGAGTTGATACTTTTCAAATTTGCCACCAGGCGTCGCCCACTTTGCGGTTCCTCGCCAATAATGTATAAACATTTTCAATGTCTTTGCAACACGAAAATGCAGCAGCTGCATAATACTCTGGTTAAATCTGGGAGTGCAGGAAGAGTCTATACCGGTTTTGGAGGTTTTCCCCCTCATCAGTAGTCCCATATCCTCTTTTCTCCGATTTACCCATAGTTATCATACTTTGGGCTAGTGATGAGCAAAACAAGAACAAGACCAAGACCAGGCTAGTCTTGGTCTTGTTCTTGCAAGATTGGTCTTGGTCTTGGTCTTGTAGCTAAAAGTCAGTCTTGGTCTTGGTCTTGCACTAGCGGGTCTTGTTCTTGGTCTTGCTGCAAGAGTCTTGCTGGTCTTGCTTTTTTGGTAGTAATAATTTGAACCAAACAATTTCGAATAAAATGTACATTGAAATAAATAAAGATGTGAAGAATGAAACTATATTATTTGCTTTAAAATTTTTGCTATATAAAGAGATTAGAGTATATTTTTATAATGGTAATGTTTATCAGTAGGAAAAACCTGCATTTACAACCCTTGTTGCAATTGCCGGCCTTCGGTTGTGTCACGTTGTGTTTTGCATGCTGTCGATACCTGCCGCCTGCCTTCAGACCACGTCTTGAGTCTGGATTATTGTTTATTGCCCCTGTATTTTAATAAAATGTTAAAGAAAAAGAGCTTCTTAAAGGTGCCACAAATGGTCGGGGACCTTCAATTCACGGATTTTACGAAAAGGGATAAACGGTTTATAGTTGTTAACAGATAATGATCTGCTCCTTTCACTCGAACACTGTAGTATTTATCCTACGAGGGTCAAATTTAAGAACATAAATTAAATTTTTTTAAGAGAACACAAAAATCAAATATTCTTTACTCTATTTAATCATTATTTAATATAATTAACATTTTTTATAAACTAACTAAAACATACTTTTTAGTAAATACGTTCATATTTACCATACCTATTTATATACCTAATACTATAACATAATAACTATACCTAATGGGGAGTTATAAACGCTTAATTCTGTAATTTGTTATCTTGCAGTTCTTTAATTTTATTTAAACTACATTGCTCTCGTAACACGAGTTATTCGCACTTTTTATTTTCACATATTTTTGGATTGAATACCCATTATGACATTTAAAAAGTTGAAAATATTCGGATGTAGGTAGTAAAAACTAGAATTTAAAACACACTGAAATGATGCGCATGCATTTCAAGTGCGGCACATACTATTTGTAGTACTGGCCCTTTCTGGGGAAAACCTAGATTCTTCCAAATAGTTTTCAACTATGAAATCAGTAAACTTCTTTACGCGTTTGTCATCCGGGATTTTCACAAATAATTCAACTTCCAACTTTCGTTGATTGTAAAAAATTAATCCAAAAAATAATTTTAAAAATTTCCCAGTATTGGAATTTTTGTCATTATATTCAGAAACTGAACCTAAGCTTTGGATTTTGCGATACCAAGCTTGACACATTACAATCGACAACCAGTTATTTTTTATTCAGGCCACAATGCTTTCACAGCATTGTGAATCCCTTTTCAAAATTTATTATGATATTTTTTGTATTAATTTTAAATTTAACGACCTACATTTTTCCTCGATTATGCGAAAAGAATTGAAATAAGTGTCAGTATTTTTATTAGACAAAAAAGCGAAAACTACTGGTACATAAAAACCGTTTTTAATTGCATTTTTTTAAATGGATTACCCTATCTATAATTACATTTTTTTGTCTTACAAGTAATTTCAATTGTCCTTGAAGTGTCACCGTTTGAAAACTTGCCTTCTGGACACTTTGAAGGTTGAGAAAATGCAAACCGTCTGACTTAATCAAAACGACTTAAAAATATAACCAAAATATTATGTATTTTAAAAATTCGATATTGTTTAAGGTTTCTTACAATGTCAGTATATATTATTGAACTAAAAAATAAAGTTAAATAATAAAAACCAATTTTTCTCAAAAAAGTGCAAGAGTCTTGCAGGTTGGTCTTGGTCTTGCGTGGTCTTGCAAGGTTCGGTCTTGGTCTTGGTCTTGTTCTTGCAAGCTTGGTCTTGGTCTTGCAACCAAAAGGCGGTCTTGGTCTTGGTCTTGGTCTTGCTGCAAGACCAAGACCAAGACCGCAAGACCAAGACCAGTCTCGCTCATCACTACTTTGGGCCTTTCCGAATTGCAAAGAACGAAATGCCGTGGATAAACTAGAGCCATCTACCGAAAAACAAAAATCTATTGTCGTTTCCTGTGCTACTTCGATTGATAACTTATTTTGTTTTTCGGTAGATGGCTCTAATTCATCCGCGGCATTTCGTTCTTAATTTTTATGATATCAGGCACATCCAACTATTTGAAAGGTAATTTCAACAGATATAAAACTGTATTACATTTAGGGCCTGTAATTTCTGTCCCGATTAAACCCCGGTTAGAGGAATTTCGTCATGCCAAATTCCGCTAACCGGGGTTTAATCGGGACAGAAAGTATCGTCCCTTAATCTTTCAAATACTTTATTTTTTTTGGATAATAGGTTAAAGGGCTCCAGTTACATTGTTCTCGCAGGAAAAATAGGCTTAAACGTTTCTATCTTGGTTATTTTGATTCATACAGAAATAAATTACAGAAAATAATTTACGAAAATTTGAAAAATTTTGATTTTTTGAAATCATATAAATATATTTTTTTAAATATGCATTCTAAATCGGTCAAAATGTTTACGGTCATTACTTATGCTAAAGTAAATAAAGTCTTATGGGGATTACTAAAGATTTTAATTTTTGTGGAAATGGCGTAGGTTTAATTTTTCACTTTTTCCTAAAAAATTCGATGGGTTTCCTAAATTTTTTCCTAAATTTTCCTAAAAAAAGGTTCCTATTATTTTCATGTTGACTTGCTTAATTTTGATGCTATCAACTTCTTTCGGAGCTCATTTAATAGGTATTTCTGAGTAATTTGACAAATGTATATTAAGTTTTTTTATAAAATATATGGTTTTCCTGTTAATTGAGCTTGAATACCTACTTAGATTTGAGTACTCAAAATGATAATTAACATAATTGATTACAATCAACTGATTGGCGTACGAACAACGGATTTTGTTATTTGATGGTTGTTAAGGGGACTTAATTATAATCAACTTCTTGATTAGCGTTCGAACAACCGGCCCTTAAACTTTTAATTTATATATCTTTTTCTTCAAGTGCCATCTCCGCGATGGAGGTCGACAATCATCATAGCTATTCGGATTTTAGAAACGGCTGCTCTTAAAAGTTCATTTGATGTACATCCGTACCATTTTCTCAGGTTGCACAGCCACGATATTTTGCTTCTTTTTCCTTGAATCTATCCCTACATAATCAATTGGAGCAAGCTGTATCTCTCTCCACGTGTAATATGTCCGAGATATAATTTTCTTGTTTTGATGGTATTTAAGATTTCCATTTCCTCTCTATTATTATAATTTATCATCATCAATTGCTTTGCTTTTAAGGTGACAACAAAAACAAAATAATCTATTTAATTGTAAAATTTTTTATTCTGAAAATAGTTACAAAGAAATGTTGAATTTATAAACCTATAACCTCTTGACAAACAACAAAGAGCAAAATATACAAACATAGATAATTTATATTTCTACAGAGTGAGCTATTGAAAAGAGTCCACTCTATAAATATTTGGCATTTGGCAATATTCGTTAGTTTTTGTGAAAATGCTAAAATTATATAATATGCACCTAACGTATTATAAATGCTTCATGAATGCGTTTGTACACAAATAAAGTAATAGTGCAGTCACTGAAGGTGGATATGAGCTAATACCTCCGATTTCGTTGAACCTCCATCGATTTGCTGGAAAATTGGTGAGTGGTTAGATAATATCTTAAGGAACAAAGGTGACATAGTGCCAACTTGCGCTGTTACCCTGGGGGTGGGTGCCACCCCTTCTCGATGGTGAAAATTATTTTATTAAAAATAATCCCATAATTCGATAGAGGAACACGTTTTAAGCAAAATTTGTTATATAAAGCATAAAGCTATTAAAATAAATCAAAACTTTTGAGTTATTAAAGATCAAAGATTTTAATTTTTCGTGAGAAAAATGGATGTCTTTAACCGATTTTTCATAAATAACTCAAAAACTATAAGTTTTTACAAAAAAGTTATTGTTATTAAAATTGAAGATAATAAAAAATTAAATAAACCTCTTACTAAAAAAACCTTTTAATGTTAACTGAAAGTGAGTTATAGGTAATTGAATGTATATTTTTTTCGGCGAGTACCCAAATCTATGTATCCACGCTAAATAACGGGAAAATGATGCATTTTATAACATAAAATTATTAAAAATTTGTCAAATTACTTAGAAATATCTATCAAATGAGTCCTCGAACAAGTTAATAGCATTAAAAGTTATGCACTAAAATTTTTTCAAACTTTATCTTTTAAAATTTTTTCCAAAAATGTTATTGTTTATTTTTAAATAACTCCATTAATTTTTAGGATATCAAGTTCACCTAAAAACCATTTGAAAGTTAATTCCAAGAAAAATTAAACGAAGTTGAACTTAATTTTTTAAACCACTTACTTTTTTAAAAATAAAAGGTTAAATGGCCCCGGTTACATGGTTCTTGCAGCAAAATTTAAGCTTTGAATGTTTCTATCTCGGTTATTTTTTACTCTACAGAAATAATAAAAATGGTAAAATATTTGATACAGAAAAAACTAAAAAGAAAATGAAAATTACGATCATTTTAAAAATTCCGATTTTTTTAAATTATACCTCTTTTTCAAAAATTTTCATTCCAAAAAGGTCAAATTGTTGAAATCATTATGCTAATATAAAGAAATTATTGTAAGCATTACTATTTGTGGAAATGGCGTATGTTTTATTTTTCACTTTTTCCTAAAAATATCGAAAGGGTTCTCTTATTTTCATCATAACTTGCTTAATTTTATTGCTATTAACTTCTTCTGAAGCCCAATTGATAGGTAATCCAAAGTGCTTTGACAAGTGCTTAACAGGTATATTTTATAAAATGCATCGTTTTCCCGTTATCTAAGCTTGAATACATTCAATTACCCATAACTCACTTTGACTTAACATTAGTTTAGTTCTTTAAGCGAGGAGTGTATTCAATTTTTTATCATCTTCATATTTGGTAATACATAATAACTTTTTTTGTAAAAGCTTATAGTTTTTGAGTTATACATGAAAAACAGCTTTAAAGCATTCGTTTTTTTACGAAAAAATAAAATTTTTGATCCTCAATAACTCAAAAAGCATTGATTTATATTAATAACTTTATATAACAAATTTTGCTTAGAATTTGTCGTTATATCGATTTATGGTATTATTTTTTATAAAATAATTTTCACCCACGAGGAGGGGTGGCTTCCACCCCTAAGGTAAAAGCGCAAATTTGCATCATGTCACCTTTGTTGCTTGAGGTATCCTCTAACTACTCACTAATTTTCATGAAAATCGATGGAGGTTCAACGAAATCTGAGGTGAAAACCTTCAGTGACTCCACTATAAATATGAAAAGAAAAATCATCGATACCTTAATAGTCCATTGAAGTGTTTCTATCATAATGTGCCACATTTCTGGAATATATTATAATAGATCAATATGAAGTAACCATACACACATGAATAAGAGATAGAAGTGAGCTAAAAAGAGTTTGTATAGGCTTGTTGTACGACAAGGATGATGGAGGAAATTCTAGAGTTGATGAATGAAATAAGAAAAAACAAAACCATCAATAAGACCCGCTATAAACAGCTTCAAAACCAAATAAAAAGAAAATTAGGGAGGCTAAAGAAACCTACTTCTCTGAAAAGTGTACAGAAATAGAAGAAATGCAAAACAGATATGACAACTTCAACCTACATAAAAAAGTCAAAGAACTAGCCGGAATAGAAAATAGAAGAACCTCAAATATATTGCTTGACAAAAATGGAATTATTATGATGGAGACAGAACGAAAACTACCTATGACGATGGAAAAATTACATCGAGGAACTATTTAATGACCAGATAGAAGCTAATAGTACATCCGTAGATAGCCAAACCGGAGATGTAGGCCTAGAGATAACCAAATTAGAGGTTAGTCAGGCAATAAACTCTATGAAAACCAATAAATCTGCTGGTCCAGATGAATTACCTAGCGAGCTGATAAAGTTGGTCAACGAGAAAAACCTGGACATAATAGTAGAACTGTTCAACGCTATCTATACTACGGGAATCATCCCTAGAGAAATGTTCACATCAGCATTTGTGTGTTTGCCAAAGAATGCAGTGACTACCGAACCATAAGCTTAAGAGGAAACAGTAGCGATCAACAGGTAGCAAAAACGCGTTCCAAGACTGCGGCTGTAATTTTGAATATTTTTTCGAGATATTTGGCACACGTATTCGTAATATAATAAAGAATGGCAGTACAGAGCCCAATTTGAAAAATATATTAATACATATGTGGAAATTACTCTGTAATTAAATACAATATTAAAAAAACGAGCTTGTACCGCCATTAAGAAGAACAAAAAAATACACTTTCTTCAAATAAACTTTTTTATCCGATGCCTAGATTTTGTGTCATTTTGGAACTACTAAAATTTTTTATTTCATTATAAATATTGCTCAAATATATTGCTCGACCAAAATGGAATTATTATGATGGAGACAGAACGAAAACTACCTATGACGATGGAAAAATTACATCGAGGAACTATTTAATGACCAGATAGAAGCTAATAGTACATCCGTAGATAGCCAAACCGGAGATGTAGGCCTAGAGATAACCAAATTAGAGGTTAGTCAGGCAATAAACTCTATGAAAACCAATAAATCTGCTGGTCCAGATGAATTACCTAGCGAGCTGATAAAGCGTTCCAAGACTGCGACTGTAATTTTAAATATTTTTTCGAGATATTTGGCACACGTATTCGTAATATAATAAAGAATGGCGGTACAGAGCCCAATTTGAAAAATATATTAATATGTGGAAATTACTCTGTAATTAAATACAATATTAAAAAAACGAGCCTGTACCGCCATTAAGAAGAACAAAAAAATACACTTTCTTCAAATAAACTTTTTTTTCCGATGCCTAGATTTTGTGTCATTTTGGAACTACTAAAATTTTTTATTTCATTAGTAGTTCCAAAATGACACAAAATCTAGGCATCGGATAAAAAAGTTTATTTGAAGAAAGTGTATTTTTTTGTTCTTCTTAATGGCGGTACAGGTTCGTTTTAAAAATATTCAAAATTACAGCCGCAATCTTAGAACGCGTTTTTGCTACCTGTTGATCGCTACTGTTTCACCTTAATGTCATATACCTTGAAAATTCTGCTGAAAATCATCCACGCCAGAATACACTCCAAACTGGAGCTGGATATTAGTGACACTCAATATGGGTTCCGCAGTGGTATGGGTACCAGAGAGGCATTATTCTCCTTCAACGTGCTGACACAGAGATGTTTGGATGTTAACCGTCCTCTTTACGTCTGTTTTATAGACTACAATAAAGCTATTGATTGTAAAATATGATCGACTCATGGAAATTCTAAAAACTAAAAAACTAGATGAAAGAGATTTAAGACTAATAACACACCTCTATTACAATCATCAGCGAGCAACAGTAAGAATTAAAAAAGAAACATCTGAAGAAATGGAAATAAAGAGATGAGTCAGACAACGCTGCATACTATCACTTCTATTATTTAACGCTTATTCTGAAGAGGTAATGCGAGAAACTCTGGAAGATGAAACAGTCGGCAAAAATGGAGCCTTAGTTAACAACATCAGATATGCAGATGATACAGTAATAATAGCCGATAGTTTACAAGACCTGTAAAGACTCATGAGTAAAATAATAAGGTGTAGAAGGGAGTACGGACTCTCTCAATATCAAAAAGACGAAGTTTACGAAAATTAGTAAAAACAACCATAATACTAACGAAATCTTGTTGGTAGAGGGTCAGCAGATCGAAAGAGTAAAAAAGAACAATTACCTAGGAACACTTATAACAGAAAATAATGACTACACTGCAGAAATCAAAGTCAGAATCGAAAAAGCAGGTCTTATGTAGCAAAGATTACACTGCAGAAATAAAGTCAGAATCGAAAAAGCGCAGGTCCTATGTAGCAAAGATTTAACATAAAGTACGCCTAACAAAATGTTACGTATACAGATTATTATACTATGGAGTGGAATCATGGACGTTAAATGTAGAGATAATGAGACGACTTAACGCCTTTGAAATGTGGACCTATAGAAGAATTATGAGGGTTTCCTGGGTAGATAGAGTTACGAACAATGAAGTACTGAGAAGAATAGGTAAAGAGAAGGAAGTTGAACTTACAATCAAAGAAAGAAAGCTACAGTATCTCGGACATGTGATGCGGGGCTAGAAGTATGGCATCCTGCGCGACTCATAATGCAACGAAAGATAGATGGCATAGAAGAAGCATCGGAAGAAGACGAATTTCATGGCTGAATAACCTGCGAAACTGGTTTGGATGCAGCTCAAAACAACTATTTAGAGCTACTGCCTCAAAAATTAAAATAGCTATGATGATTGCCAACCTCCGTAGCGGAGATGGCACCTGAAGAAGAAGTTGTACGACAAAAATCGGGCTGACCGATGTAGCGTTGTTGGCCTGACTTCTGACTCTGACTTCAACACGGAGGGAGTGGACGCAGAGTCGGGGGGGGGGGCATTATTCACTTGGACCAATCCTCTTCATCCCATTGAATTGTATGCCCGCCGAATATACATATTGCGATGCAAGTGCCTTCAGACTGGGCAAAGTACTTTTGCTTGCTTGCTAATAATATATTAGGTACCTACATATTTAAAATGAGGCGGTTTTGGGATGACAAAATTAGGACAAGACATGACTGAGATAATGACACATCGGTGACAAAATGAGGACATGAAATGACAGGTCCCAAATATAGGTTGCTACAAAATATTATGCAAGGGATAATAGCAGGCAAACGCAGTCCAGGACGAAGAAGAACCCAATGGTTGAAGAACTTGCGAGATTGGTGTGGTATAGATACAAGCATGCTATTTAGGGTGACAGTGAATAAAAAAAGATAGCTATGATGGTAACCAATGTTTTGAAAGGATACGGTACATGAAGATGACGAATGTTGAGGGATTGAGATGTAAAGGATTGACGAATGGCAGATGCCTATATCGTTAAAATGTATATCCTTTGAATAAAAATCGACTCGTTTCGCTTATTTTACAAAATTCAATGCATATTGCCAAATATCATGGTGAACTGTTTTCAGTGGAGTGGCCAGAGCCTATTTTACTTCAAATTAGGCCTGAGGCACTACACAATTTTCGGGCCCCTAAATATAATTATTTAATAATAATATAGTTGCACAAGAAAATAAAATTTTGATTAACAATAAATGAAATTTATATTTAAACAATTAAACATTGTTTAAGGGGATAGGCGCAAACTTTCGGCTTCAATGCTATTTAAATGCATTCGTTTTTTTTTCGAAGCTTGAGAAAACTAATAAGTATTTTTGAAAAATTTAAACGCAGAATGAAAGATTACGTTACTACCGAGGGCCGAAAGTCCCTGAAATCTTCGATATGTTTATTTTAATAAGTTACAGGGGTGAAAAACTAAGAGAAAATTGAGTGTGATTTTTAATTTTAAATATGTGTCTTATTCCAAAGAGACTTTTTATTTATTCTAAGGGACATTCGGTCCTCGGTAATAATGTAATCTTTCATTCTGCGTCTAATTTTTTAAAAATATTTAGTAGTTTTTTGAGGATTCGAAAAAATAAATGCATTTAAAGAGCATTGAAGCCAAAAGTTTGCGCCTATCCACTTAATTATAACTCTTATGGTTATCATTTATGATTGCCTGTTCGTAAAATGAAAGAATTTAAAAAAATTGTTTTGCTATGGTAATAAACATGTTTTGTTTGGTGATCTTTCCAGGCCTCATTCAAATACGGGCCCGAGGCAGATGCCTCACGGGCCTAGTGGTAAAATAGGCCCTGGGAGTGGCTTAAACATATTATGGTATTATGTCAGTTTGGCCTTATTTTTGATATGTATAACACATCAAGTTTTGTCAAACGTATCAAACCCCACAGCTTTTGTAACTATAATATTTTTTGTTTTAAGTGGTTTACGTCAGCTACAAAATCTGACTTTTGCCAACTTGATAATAATAATATACTGGTTGTTACTAAAAGATATATCAATAAAACCAGCTTTTGTCACAAATTTCGACAAATAGAGACCTAGCCGTACCATACCAGATTTCTTCTACTGGCATTTTAAAATCTAACTGGGAAGCATATCGTTTAATATTTCGTTATTTTTGTTTAGGAGTCTCTCACTGGACGATTCATCGTTAGTCTAAAAATAAAAAATAAATAGTAAAGAAAACACCTAATATCTTTAAAAACATGTAACATTATCATCAATAAATGTATGTCCAGAGAAATAAGGATTTTCACAGGACACTGAAATATCCAGGTAGCTGAGTACTTTTTTACTTAGGTATTGTAGATATATAGGAAGAAAACCTACCTGTTTCCTGCATAGAATTCGCGTCCGATTTTTAATTATTAACAATTTAATGCAAACAACGCGAATTTTTCGATTTTTTGCACCCCATTAAAAAGCTAAACAGCTGACATATAACTACAAAATTTGATTTTTTAGAACATCAAAAAAGCTTCAAAATGCCGATGTTTGAATATTAAAAATTCAATTTGTTTTCAGTTCAATCCAATTCAATTCAATTCAATTCAATTTATTAAATTTAACTTAGAGCTTTAGGGTTTAACCTAAAATTGGGTATTGGGGTAGCTAACAAACCCTCAAATTTGAGACCGATCCATTAATTAGTTTAAAAGTTATTCTATTTGTTTATCCCAGATAATTTTGTTTTGCAATAACATACAAGACAGACAATAATGAAGATAAGGCAATTCTGCGTACGCGGAATAAAAGTAGAAGCGTTGATTGATAAATATACAGATTAATTGACGTTGATATTAGTTCAGAGAAATAAGGAAAAAAAATAGCCTGTTGGTGACACAACCCCCTCCAGGCCGAAACCAAATTTTTTGAGTAATATGGACATCTATAATAATAACCTATATATTTCCTGCAGCCGATTTTGATGATATACATAGTTATAAACAAATGAAGATCAAAAAACGGTAAATTTTCGCTTTTTTCGTCTATTACTAAGAAAATAGTCATTTCAAACAAATTTGAGAATAAGAAACTCATAAACGGTATAAAAAACTTCAATATGGCGTTTGCTTAATATGTCTATCCTTATTAGTTGCTTAGAAAATTGCAAAATAAATCATAAATTTTGAGTTTTTATAAATATTTATAACTTATGTAAAAATTAACTTAGAACCTTCTTATTACACGGAATACTGAGACTTATGGTGCTTAATTCATACCCTAAATTTCAAAGAAATTGGTCAAATAGTTTAAAAGTTTTTTAATTTGTTTATCCCAAATTTATTTTTTTTGCAACACTGTAAGTCAGAAAATGATGAAGCTACAGTAATACTTTGGATAGTTATGGAAGAAGGAAATTTACAGTATTAATTTAATTAAAAAAAAATTACAAAAAATAACTATAAACATTGCAAAATTATTTTGCAAAAACATGTGAATTAAATAAATGGGGGGGCTAACTTTGTCCTTAATTGTCCTAGGACAGTTGTTTTTCTTTCTAAATGTGTATAAAAATTTAGTCTTTCTAAATATGAAAAAATAATTTTTCTACAGGTAACGGTTAAAAAGTTATTCTAATTGTTTATAAGTAAGCAAAAATTCGACATGTTTTTCAAAATAATTTTACACTGTTTAAAATTATTTTTTGTCATTTATTTTTAATAATGGTAATAGTATAAATGTTCTTCTTTCATAAACTGTCCGAAGTATGATTGTAGCCTCATAATTTTCTGACTTGTAGTGTTGCAAAAAAAATGAATTTGGGATAAACAAATTAAATAACTTTTAAACTATTTGACCAATTGCTTTGAAATTTAAAATATAATTTAAGTACAAGAAGTATCAGCATTCCGTGTAATAAGAAGGGTCTAAATTAATTTTTACATGAGTTATGAATATTTTTAAAAACTCAAAATTTATGATTTATTTTGCAATTTTTTAAGCAACCAATAAGGATGGACATATTCAGCGAACGCCATATTGAAGTTTTTTATACGATTTATGAGTTTCTTACACTCAAATTTGTTTAAAGTGCTTAACTTTTTGGTAATAGACGAAAAAAGCGAAAATTTAGCGTTTTTTGATTTTCATTTGTTTATAACTATGTATATCATCAAAATCGGCTGCAGGAGACATATAGGTTAATGATATAGATGTCCATACTACTCAAAAAATTTGGTTTCGGCCTGGAGGGGGATGTGTCACGAGAAAAATCTTATTTCTCTGGACTATATAGTATCTGTATATTTATCAATCAACGGTAGAAGAGTGATACTTACTATCAAAATGTCAAAACAACATAAAAAATGATTTAATATAGTCAAAAATCCTTATGCCAAATTTTTGAAATTTTGTAGTTTATAAATATTTAGAATAATTTAAAAATATTGTCTATAGAAAAAATCTTTTTATTCATTCGAAAAGCTAGTATTTTAACACGAATTTTCAAATAAAAAGTTTAGCCTAGGTTCATTTGGGCCAAAGCCATGTGTTTTTTAATTCACAGCTAATTTGTTTATAATAATTAAGGAATCTCATTGATGTCATTTTAAAGAATGGGATTTGTATTTTTTCTCTACGAAAGGCCCTCTACGAATTTTCAAAAATGTAGTTAAAATGGTTACTAGGGGGAACCTACACATCCACTGAGTTCAAATACCGAAAAAGCAATTTCAAACTAATACAATTTTCTGTATCTCCGGATCTACTCAATGGATTTTGATTTATCTTTTTTAATTTGTATGTAATTTCTACGAACATTACAAATGAGGGGTATAGAATCAACACTCGCTTTCTCCAAAATTTTCCTTTGTCGCAAATTGCTAAAAACTTGTAAAAAACAAGCCAATACAGTTATCACCCGGATTTAAGTTTCATATTATATAATTTAACCATAGAAATTGATATTACCTAATAAGTGAAATCCAACTTTTGTCAGTAATTAAATAATTGGCATTTTTGTTTGGAGAAAGCGAGTTTTGAAGCAAACTTTTGGAGAAAGCAAGTTTTGAAACAATTCCCATTTTTGGAGATGGAATTTTATAACTTTTATGTTTTGCCGATTTTAATATAATAAAAGTACATAATTAGCTTAATAGTGGTACAACAGATCTTATCAGTTTCAATAACGGTATAGTTCTTGGAAGATCATGCCTAAAAACCGTAACATTCTCAACTTACAGGTTTTTTTTCTTCTTAGTTTTTGCCCAATCATTTTTTATCGATGTTCTTTTCCTTGCCTTTTTACCAGGTCCTCTAGGAGTCACTTGAACATGCATTACGAATTGAAAAAAAAAATATTACTGTAATACTACTTATTTTAAAAGAAAAAACTATGCAATATAGTTAGTATTAAAAGTTAATATCTGTGTGGGTCCCCTCCACTTACTTTACACGCCTCCTATTGGTCGGCTGGAGAAAGACGGGTTTCACGCAGAACTGTCATAGGAGAAAGACGCGTTTGATTCAAAAGTCTACTTTTAACATTGAATTTGTATTGGATAAAGCTAAGTTTTAATCAAACTAGGTCTGGATTCGTGTAGGGTTCAACAAACAGATTCAGAAAATACAAAAAACTCAATTTCGCCCATGGATGGAGAAAGTGAGTTTTGATTCTATACTCTTCAAATATGTAATTTGTTTATAAATTTATTAATTAATAAACAGTATAAATTGTTTAAACAATTCTTAAAAAATAATTTTTTTTACAAAAATCTATTTTTGAAGTTATACTTCTTTAGGCGCGATTTCATTTGAGGGTGAAATTTTATTAATCTGCGCGCATGCGCACACAGGCAGTATGGAGTTCGTTACTAAATGTTTTAATTTATGTATGTATCAGTCCAGAAAAGGTGTGGAAAGAATATATTAGTGTTTTTAAATATATTTTTCTACAACGTGTTAAAATGCAATTTATAGCACTCCATAGCAGCGTTAAAAATGCTACTTTAAACCAGCAGTGCTTTAAAATTTTTAAGGCACTGCAGTTAAAAGTGAATTGTCAAATTGTGAAACGTCAAAATATTTATATTTCATTTATTAACATTATTATTAATAATACAACTTGGCGCGCAATTTGAAAAAGGTGGTTTAAAAGGTTTTTTAAAATTTAATTTAAACTCTATTATTGCATTTTTAACACGTTTGTAGAAAAAAACTATTATTTGTTAGAATATACAAAAATAAAAGTAGATGCTATTCTGATTTACGTATTGACAGTAGGTATAGGCAGTTTTGATGTAATGTCAAGAAAAATATAAAAATGGAATGTCAGTCAAGTTCAAGTAAAAGTTTTTGTATGTATTGTCCTGTAATAGGGCTTTTCATTCACAGTCATTTGTTTCGAGCTTCTGTCATGTGTCACATAATATTAATATATCTACGACATACGTTATTGGTATATATGTTACAGTTCAAGTTGATTATCCAGTTGGAGTTGACTCCAACTAGTTGGAGTCAACTCTAACGGCTGGTTTCAGTAAAAGTTGATTATAAATATAAAATGAAGATTTATATTCAACATTTACTAGTAAAAGTAGACTCCAACTAGGAAAAGTATACTCTTCCCAATGCCACTTAGTAAAAGTTGATTCTGATTCACACAAACAGCCGATTCTAGAAATTAAATGTTACTGAATTTGCTCAAATTAGTCTAGGGTGTATCGTCGCCCCCGTTAGGTAAATTACTCAGATTCGAATTTTTTGCACAAACTTACTCAAAAAGAGGTCCTTATAACAAATCTACTGGGTGCCAGGCAGTACCTTGATCGATAAATTGTTTAAACAATTTTTTTTAGACAAATTCACAAAAATAATTTTTTCACTTCGAACAATTTTTTTTAGATCATTTGGGTTATTCTGAGCAAAAATAGTTATTTTCGTAACAAGTGCAGAAAGTCATACTTTTCCGCACGCGACTGCAGTTTGCCTAACGACGCGAAGCGGGAGTTCGGCAAGCAGTCGAGTGCGGAAAAAAGACTTTCTGCAAGCGTTAGGAACAATATTCTTTCTACGAGTCTTTAAAAAGACCAAATCTTATTCAATTAATTTAATTAATATGAAAATACATACACAAATTAATTCTTTGACAAGGTTGTCAAAACCAAACTTTCAGCATAATTGGTTAGCATGACGACGATCTTGGTTTCCATGACGACGATTCAAAATCACTGTTATTGTCTACTGATTTGACTTTTGAATATTATGTCAAAATTATTTTATATCATCGAATTCTCGCGTTAATTTCATTAAAACATGACCACAATAAGATATATTTGAAATAAATTAGTAAATAATATCTAAATATTAGTTTATTGTATGTATTATAATTACTCTAAGGCCATATTAACATATCTAAATTAACACGCGTGCGGAAAAGTAAAACGCGTGCGGAAAAGTAAAACGCGTGCGGAAAAGTAACACGCGTGCAGAAAAGTAAAACTTTCTAAACTAAAACGCGTTCGCGAAAGTAGACATTTTTGCACGCTCGTAGAAAAAAGGTATTTTGTGATTTTTCTCTAAAATTGATTGTTGTCGAGTTATACGCAATTTAAAATTTGAAAAATGCGAGAATAGCCATTTTCAAGGCTTAATAACTCAGTTAAAATCCATTATTATGAAAGTCAGAAAGTGACCAAATCAAAGTTTATAGCCTCCTCTACAAGATCCAGCAGAAATTTTTGTCACTATTTTATTACTAAGCTTTATCTTTAATTATTAACAATGTGCGCTAAGTGCGTATTAGGCGGCCGTCAATAAAGAGATGCACAATTCCAGCCGTCCAATGCTGAATCTCACTCGCACTCACATTGACGGCTGCCTTAATACACGATTAGCGCTCATTGTTGATAATTAAAAATAATATCTTATTAATGAAATAATGACAAAAATTTCTTCAGAATCTTATAGAGGTAGCTTTAATCTTTGATTTTTTTTAGTTTCTGACTTTCATAATATATAATATCGTATGGCATTTTTGCCTTTCGGGTAGTTCCGGCGCCAATTACATCTTTAACCCTGTTTCAAGTAACTAGTGTCGATGTACACTAGCCCAGGGGGACCGACGGCTTAACGTGCTCTCCGAGGCACGGTGAGACGGCCCGTGTCATTATTGGAAATGAAAATGGTTTGTCTTTAGCAGGGCTCGAACCCACGTGCACTGCCGTATGAGGCCAGCGATTACTCCACGGCCGCTCGCTCGACTTTCACAATAATTATCTTTAACCGAGTTATTAAACCTTGAAAATGGTTATTTTGGCGTTTTTCAAATTTTAAGTCGCTAATAACTCGACAACAGTCAATTTTAGAGAAAAAAAGGCCCAAAGGATCTAAAAAAAAATTTGTACGAAGTGAAAAAATGTATTTTTGCGAATTTGTTTAAAATCATTGTTTATCGCCAAACGTCACTAAAATCATTCATTACTGTACTCATTTGCCCTCATTTTCGGCAGTAAAGTAACACTTTGTTGTATTGAAAGAAGAATGTTACTTTACCTGCCGCGATAATTAATCAAATTAACCGAGATTGAATGTAAGTGGTCAATGGCAGCAATCGATTATTTATTTGAGTGAAATTAAAATTTATTTACTTTAATTATTAAAAATATTGTACAAAATTTATCTTATTATTAATAAAATTTATGTCAAAAAGTAAAATTCTGTAGTGTTTCGCAATTATATTCATACAAAATAAATCAAAACTTTACAGATTTAGTAATTAGGTAGGTATACAATATTGATAACTATCGATTAAACATCAAAACCGGCCATCATGCAAAAGTCATCTGTCATTACTGTCATTCGAATTTTTTATTTCGTCTAAAATTAAAAAAAATTCCTCAAAGTTGTAAGTAAGTGTTAATGTTTTTTATGATTGACGATACAATTTTGTACGCACCACCTCAATACTCTTTATCGAATGCGTCTGTTCCTCTGCTCGTAATATCAGACTCGTTCGATAAAGAGTCACTTTACTGACTGACTTTACTGAAATTGGTTAAACAATTTTTCGACCGCGGTACCGCGTGACACCCTGTGTATTTGTTATAAGGATTGTTATACGGATGTATTTCTTTGAGTAAGTTTGTGCAAAAAGTCGAATCAGAATAATTTACCTAACGGGGGCGACGTTACAGACTATACTAATAAGTAGTTGAAACGGTCAAAACAAAGAACCGCACATTCATCAAAAATGCACTTGAGATTCTCGTATAATCAACATTTACTGAATCGATCCAGGAAGAGTCAACTCCAACTAGTAAAAGTTGATTTAAATTTTTAAAATCAACTTTTACTGCTCGTTTCAGTTAAAGTTGACTCCAACTAGTTGGAGTCAACTCTAACTGATAATCAACTTGAACTGTAACATATACAATAATACAAACCAAAGACGTATGACGTAGATATATTAATATTATGTGATACATGACAGAAGCTCGAAACAAATGACAATCGATGAAAAGCCCTATTGAGAATGAATAAATTATAATTGTTGATATATAAGACGTTTGTAGAAAATAGTTATTTATGACATAAGTGTTAAAAGTACACGTTTAAGGTACGCATGTGAAAGTTTGCAGAATGAGCGATAGCGAATTCTGCAATTCACATGAGTGCCTTAAAAATGTACTTTTTAACACGCATATCATACAAGATTTTTTCTACAAACGTAATTACAGGACAATATCTACAAAAACTTTTACTTGAACTTGACTGACATTCCAATTTTATAATTTTTTGACATTACATCAAAATTGCATATACGGTCAATACGAACTGCAGTGCCTTAAATTTTTTTTAAAGCACTAGTGCCTTAAAGTAGCCTTTTTAACGCTCGTATGGAGTGCTAAAAATTATCGTATGCTCGTATGGAGTGCAAATATTAACACGGTTGTAGAAAAAATATTGTATGATATAGGTACGTTTTAAAAAGTACATTTTTAAGACACTCATGTGAATTGCAGAATGAGCGAAGCGAATCTTTCACACGAAACTTTCACATATGCGTGCCTTAAAATTGTACTTTTAACATTTATATCATAAATATGTAACTATTATTATAATTTTTGTGTATTTGGACTTGTCTACTTCGGGAATAAGATAATAAGTAATATTTAAAGTATTTTATAATTCACTTCGTCTGTTTGTCACTATGTCTGAGAAATCTTGTAGCCCAGATAAACAAAAGGGTATAGCTCAGAGGTAGAGCGTTGAACTGGAGACCAAGAGGACCCCGGTTCGAATCTTGGTGTTTTCTAATCTTTTTTTAATTTTTGGTATTGTTTTAATAAAAATTTTTGGAAAGTAGTAAGTAAAAATTAATTTAATATTTAAATAAAATATAAATAAACTGTCCGAAAGTATATTTATTTCATTGAAATCATATTTAGAAGTATAACTTCTTACGTGCGTACAAAGTACACACACATTCTTTTTTTTATTCATAGTACCATTAGTTATTCTAATCGGGAAATAAGCCACAATTTAACTTGAAAAAATGATTTTATTAACGTTTCGACTTCCACATCGGACGTCGTTGTCAAAATACAAAATATTAATTAATTAGTTTCAGAAAAACATTGTATCATTAATGATCATAGAAAAAGTTAAAGTAGGTACACTTTAATAATTAAATTATTTTTATTAAATAATTATTTATTGAAGGTAATTTACAAGTTAATTAATTATTCTGAATTAATTATTATTCTGTAATATTAAAATACTTTATTCTGTTAACATTGACTTATTGTCGTTTTTAATGTAACCTAGATGGCAAAAATTTTATACTGGTAAGGTCATTCTACCTACCTCAGTAGCTAGTTTCAACTGCTTTGGATATTGAGTCTAACCTGATGATGGACTGATTAGCCCGAAAATGTTTGTTTGTGATGTACTTGTGATGTACCTACTTTAACTCCGACATGGATCTTTTTTAGAAACAATTTTTAAATAAATTATATAATATTTATGAATTTAACGCGGTATTAACTTCGATAAGAGGCTGGCTAAAAGTGATAGGTACAACGTGTGAAAGATATGACTTTATTGGCTCTAAAAACACTAAATTAAACAGTAAAATATAGGATCCGTAAAAGTCCGTTACACTTTGAACTGTCTAAGCTTGATAAAACAACACGAACCACTTGAAGAGATTGTTGCACTCGTAAGGGATTGTCTCACCCTATGACTTGGCTGTGGGCTTTTACGATTCGGCTACTGCTTTGCGACTTCATCTTTCATATTAGTCCAGAAAGCCACTGCGCATCTGCTACGAAAAATATTCTAATTCGGATTCTTTGCACAATCTTACTCAAAAAGGACCCCTTTTAACAAATTTGCATGTTGCTAGGACCAAAAGGTGGTCAAACATTTTTATAAACGTTTTTTTTTTTGTTTTTTTCCTAAAATTATTTTTTTTACACGGAAAAACGTTTTTTTTAGGTTTTTTGGATCATTCCAAAGAGAAAAGGTCTTTAGTGACTTTTCTCTAAAAATGATAATTTTTGACATATAAGCGATTAAAAATCGAAAAATTGCGAAATCGGCCATTTTTAACCCTCAAAAACTATGTGAAAGGCTGAAAATTTGAATGTTGCCAAGGTAGGTAGATATTCTTTAAACATCGATTGATGAAATCCCGAAGAGTTTTTTGCAATACAATATTTAAAACTACTTTGTTTTTTAATTGCTAATCAAGCGTGCACGACACTTTCCACCGACAGTATGGTGCAAATGAAAGGAATAAATTCGTTATTTCGTAAAGCGGCGACTTTAAGGAAAAATCCCGAAACAAGTCGATTTTTATTTTTAAGTTATGATATTGTAGCATATATGGTATACTAGTGACGTCATCCATCTGGACGTGATGACGTAATCGATGATTTTTTTAAATGAGAATAGGGGTCGTGTGCTAGCTCATTTGAAAGGTTCTCCAATTCTCTATTCAGTAATATAAACATTTACATAATTATTTATACAGGGTTTCCAAAAAATTGTTATTAAATTAAATTATTTGACAAAAAAAGAAGTAGAAGGACACCCTGTATAAAAAATTATGTAAATATTTACATTACTTGATAGAGAATTGAAGAACCTTTCAAACGAGCTACCACACGACCCCTATTCTCATTTAAAAAAATCATCGATTAGGTCATCACGCCCAGAGGGATGACGTCACTAGTATACCATATATGCCACAATATCATAACTTAAAAATAAAAATCGACCTGTTTCGGGATTTTTCCTTAAAGTCGCCGGTTTACGAAATAACGAATTTATTCCTTTCATTTGGACCATACTGTCGGTGGAAAATAGTGTCGCGCACGCAATTATTGATTCGCAATTAAAAAACAAAGGAGTTTTGAATATTGTATTGCAAAAAACTCTTCGGGATTTCATCAATCGATGTTTAACGAATATCTACCTATCTTGGCAACATTCAAATTTTCAGTTTTTCACATAGTCTTTGAGGGTTAAAAATGGCCGATTTCGCAATTTTTCAATTTTTAATCGCTTATATGTCAAAAACTATCATTTTTAGAAAAAGGTCACTAAAGACCTTTTCTGTTTGGAATGATCCAAAAAATCTAAAAAAACTTTTTTCCATGCAATAAAAATAATTTTAGGAAAAAAACAAAAAAAAAAACGTTTAAAAAATTTTTGACCACCTTTTGGTCCTGGCAACATGGAAATTTGTTAAAAGGAGTCCTTTTTGAGTAAGATTGTGCAAAAAATCCGAATTAGAATATTTTTCCTAGCGGATGCGCAGTGGCTTTCTGGACTATATGAGAATATGTGGATATATCGGTATAAAAATACCACGTTGCCACGTCATAAGAAAAGGCATTAAAATTAGAATAACCTAGAAGAGAGCATAAACAATTTACAAGGGAAGATTTTTACCTCTTTAGTAATTTTTATTATGGTATACAGCCAATGAGAGGGATTCTTTCCCTTTTATAATAATTTATTTATTAAAGTATGCCTTAACTTTTTCTATGATTAATAATGATAGTACGATTAAAAAATGGATTTTACGGCAAAAATTATTTTTTCAAAAATTGTTTAAACAAATTAGACTGTTTATTAATTAATAAATATTATACATATTATAAATATTATACGTATAAATTATACGTATAATTAATAAATATTATACAAACTACATATTATAGTCCAGAAAGCCACTGCGCATCCGCTAGGAAAAATATTCTAATTCGGATTTTTTGCACAATCTTACTCAAAAAGGACTCCTTTTAACAAATTTGCATGTTGCCAGGACCAAAAGGTGGTCAAAAATGTTTTAAACGTTTTTTTTTTGTTTTTTCCTAAAATTATTTTTTTGCATGGAAAAAGTTTTTTTAGGTTTTTTTAGGTTTTTTGGATCATTCTAATCAGAAAAGGTCTTTAGTGACTTTTCTCTAAAAATGATAGTTTTTGACATATAAGCGATTAAAAATTGAAAAATTGCGAAATCGGCCATTTTTAACCCTCAAAAACTATGTGAAAAACTGAAAATTTGAAAGTTGCCAAAGTAGGTATATATTTTTGTAACATCGATTGATGAAATCCCGAAGAGTTTTTTGCAATACAATATTCAAAACTCCTTTGTTTTTTAATTGCTAATCAAGCGTGCGCGACACTATTTTCCACCGACAGTATGGTGCAAATGAAAGGAATAAATTCGTTATTTCGTAAACCGGCGACTTTAAGGAAAAATCCCGAAACAGGTCGATTTTTATTTTTAAGTTATGATATTGTGGCATATATGGTATACTAGTGACGTCATCCGTCTGGGCGTGATGACGTAATCTATGATTTTTTTAAATAAGAATAGGGGTCGTGTGGTAGCTCATTTGAAAGGTTCTTGAATTCTCTATTCAGTAATGTAAACATTTACATAATTATTTATACAGGATGTCCTTCTACTTCTTTTTTTGTAAAATAATTTAATTTAATAAAAAAATTTTGGACACCCTGTATAAATAATTATGTAAAAGTTTACATTACTGAATAGAGAATTGAAGAACCTTTCAAATGAGCTACCACACGACCCCTATTCTTATTTAAAAAATCATCGATTACGTCATTACGTCCAGATGGATGACGTCACTAGTATACCATATATGCCACAATATCATAACTTAAAAATAAAAATCGACCTGTTTCGTGATTTTTCCTGGAAGTTGCCGGTTTATGAAATAACGAATTTATTCCTTTCATTTGCACCATACTGTCGGTGGAAAATAGTGTCGCGCACGCTTGATTAGCAATTAAAAAACAAAGGAGTTTTGAATATTGTATTGCAAAAAACTCTTCGGGATTTCATCAATCGATGTTAAAAGAATATCTACCTACTTTGGCAACATTCAAATTTTTCAATTTTTAATCGCTTATAAATATGTGAAAAACTATCATTTTTAGAGAAAAGTCACTAAAGACCTTTTCTGTTTAGAATGATCCAAATAACCTAAAAAAAACTTTTTTCCATGCAAAAAAAATAATTTTAGGAAAAAAACAAAAAAAAACGTTTAAAAAATTTTTGACCACCTTTTGGTCCTGGCAAACATGCAAATTTGTTAAAAGGAGTCCTTTTTGAGTAAGATTGTGCAAAAAATCCGAATTAGAATATTTTTTCTAGCGGATGCGCGGTGGCTTTCTGGACTATTAGTAATGTACACAAAAAGTACATACAAATTAAAATAGAAAGATTAAAATCCTTAGAGTAGATCCAGAGATATAGAAAATGATAGTAGGTTTAATTTCAGTTTTTGAACTCGTGCATTTGCTGGCTCCCAGCTCACCCTTCACTTACCACGACTAGTCACCATTTGAACTACATTTTTTCGAATTACAGTTTTTCGAATATGTAAAAAGATCTTTTCTACAGACAACATTTTTAAAGTTATTCTAATGAACGACGAAATTTCAAAAATTTGACATTAGCATTTTTGACTATATTAGATAATTTTTTTATCTTTTTTTAATACATTTACATAGTATCACTCTTCTACTTTCATTTGGCATACGAAGAATTGCACTATCTTCATTATTTTCTGTCTTATATTATTGCAAAACAAAGGTCTCTGGGATAAACAAATATAATAACTTTTAAACTAATTAATGGATCGTCTTAAATTTTGAAGGTTTGTTAAGTATCCAATTTTGGGTAAAACACTAAAGTTCTAAGTTAGTTTTAGTATAAGTTATTAACAAATAACAATTTTCACTTATTTTGCAGTTTGCGAAGCAAAACATTAACTTTTTAACTTTCAAAAATAGGTATTTTGAAGGGTTTTTAATGTTCTAAAAAATTAAATTTTTAAATTTTATTTAAATTATTTAGCCTTTTAATAAAGTGCAAAAAATCGAAAAAATCGCGTTTTTTACACTAAATTGTTAATATAGTCGGTTCGCTAAACTCAGACGCAACTGGCTAGATATTTTAGTCGATAATTTTTTTGTTATTTGCCACTTTTGCAAAAATTGGCAAAATTACTAACTATTTAGGGCCGGTATTTCAATAGCTACTTAAGCTTTTGCTTAGCTAAGCCTGTGTCAAAAGTTAAGGAGAAGCTTAAGCTAGGTGCCGTATTTCCATCATTCTCTTAACTAAACTGATGCTCAGCTGTAAAGTTAATTGGTTTGGTACCTCTGAATACGTCAAAGTGCCAGAGCTAACTGTTCTGAGGTAAAAACCACTACTGTTGACATTTAATTTTATCTTGTCATCTGTATCAATGTTATTTTTACTTCACTTAATTTTGTGTACATGGTACATGTGTTTTTAGTTTATTGTCTATAGGTATTTTCTCTGGTTATATTTTTATTGTTATTTTGCATAAGCAATAGATCCGTCTTTGAAATTTTGTTTATTGGATATATTCCTTAAAATGTCAAATTGGAATGTAAGATTATTTTTGTAAAATAAATATACCTACCAAGCATTGTAGAAATAAACAATTTTCATGTGCCTACACCTTCCAAAAGTAGTAAGAATTTTAATAATCGTTATTACGATTAATAAATTGATAGATTATTATTTAATAATCCAATAATAACGTTATTACTTAAAAGTTGGTTTTCAAAACAACTCTATAATTAATATTCTATAAAAATAACCCCAAAAACAGAAAACAAATTTTAAGCAAAGGCTTAAACCAACTCCCGCGCGAGCTTAAAATTATTTGGTTTAAGCCTAGGCTTAAGCCTCAAATTGAAGTGGAAATACAGGCATCTAAGCTTAAGCAAAGGCTTAAAGTAAGCTTTGGCTTAAGTGAGGTTGAAAATACTGGCCCTTAGTGATTATTAACTATTTAGTAATTATTTTTTGCCAATTTTACTAAAATTGGGAAAATTACCTACTAAAATATCTAGAAAGTTGCGTCTGAGTTTAGCGAACAGACTATAATTAAAACACGGCAGGAACTCTAGACAGGAAACAGGTAGGTTTTCATCTTCTAGGCCTACAATAACTAAAAAAGTTGTCAGCTACCTGGATATTTTAGTGTCCCGATATATTAGTTAATATTAAGAACAATAAGAGCCGAAAGAGAAAACAACTACAGAGTGGTGTTTACAAACTAACTTGTGGTGACTGTCCGAAAACTTACATCGGTCAAACTGGCAGAACTTTTGACAAACGGATAGCAGAACACAAAAGGGCTTTCAACAATAGAAAAACAGACACTTCTACATACGCACTTCACCTTCTAGATCATAATCATTCTTTTAATGAACAGTTTCAAATTCTGCATATTCAAAATAAAGGCCTTAAGCTATCTTTATTAGAATCTATGGAAATTAATAAATTGAAAAATACAGATATAATTCTGAATGACCAACTCGGGACAAACAGCTCCCCACCCCTCAACCTCTTCAGTTAAAGACTTTAAATAGGCAAACCATTGTAAACTAAATCACTTGAGAAAGGCATTCTGCCGAAACAGCTGTAGTCACATAGTTGTAATAAATTTTGTAGAAGTATAGAAAACAAACGTTTTCAGTGTTTTATTGTTAGATAAAATGAACTTCCATCAAGTAACGGTCGAATCCATCAATTAACTCCAATTATTGCTAAACAAAACAAAGAGTTTGATAAAATTACATGATAATAACAAACATAACAAATATACAAACAAACATACATTTGGGAAATGTACCGATAGAAAGGGTTGATAAATACAAATACCTAGGAACCTGGATTTCAGACAATAATGATCAAACAACAGAAATAAGGGCTAGAGGATAGAAATAGCAAGAAATGCATTTATATAAATGAAAACAATTCTCTGCAACAAAGACCTTAGATTAGAACTGAGAGTAAGAGCTTTGAGATGCTACTTGTTTTCAATACTGCAATATGGACTTGAAAGCTGGACAATAAAGCAAGAACACATAAATAAGCTACAGTTCTTTGAAATATGGTGTTACAGGTTACAACAGGATGCTTAGAATAGCATGGACACAGAAAAAAACTAACACGGAAGTATTGTGAGAAATGGACAAAGAATACGAAATTATAAACATAATAAAAATAAGAAAGTTACAATATCTGGGGCACGTAATGAGGGGACAGCGATATGAACTGCTTAGACTGATCATACAGGGAAAGATAAGAGGAGGAAGGTGTATAGGAAGAAGGAAAGTGTCATGGTTGAAGAATTTAAGGGCTGGTTTGAATGCAGTTCTGGTAGAACTCTTCAGAGCAGCGGTAAATAGAGTAAAAATAGTGATGATGATATCCAACCTTCGATTGGGAGACGGTACTTAAAGAAGAAGAACAAAGCCTAGCAAGATATATCTCGACCCCCTTAGAAACCCCCAAATGAGTGAATTCATATCACAGCAGATAAATAGTAAAATGCACACAATAGCGAATATACTAAACGAAAACAGAACCATTGACCAATGTTAGTACGATATACTAAACTCGATTTAAGAGGACGTAAGAAAGTCTTTGAAAACATCTACAATATTAGCAAAACATTACTGGATGACACAAGAAACTCTAGACTTGATGGAAGTTCGACGGAAATACAAAAATAGAAATATTATCAAATATCAAAGAGATAAGATAGAACGGACAAACCATTTCAAAAATGGTTTGCCCGTTCAATAAATATACAAAATTTCAATAAATACTTTGGCAGCTGGTTAAAGGTAAATCGTGACTCTGATCAAGATATAATAACCAGGATCGAAACAGCACGTAAGGCTTTTATGACCTGGAAACCAGTTTTATGTAATAGAAACCTGTCGCTAAATATCCGCAAGAACGTTCTGAAATGTTATGTGGGATCTATCCTATTTTGTGGTTGTGATACATGGACGCTAAAAATCACAATGCTAAACAAATATTAGAAATATTAGAATTGTGGTGCTCATAGGCGTAACCAGGATGATCCTAAGGGGGGGTTACAACTACTGGAAAGGGGGGTTACAACTACTGGAAGGTCTCCGAGGGGTATGGTGTTAAGCGTATAGAGCTCAAAGTCCATCCCGAAAGGGGGGGGTTATAACTCCCAAAACCCCCCTGGTTACGCCTATGGTGGTGCTATCGACGGACCCTCTTCCACAGAGCCTATTTTACTTCGAATCAGGCCCAAGGCACTACATAATTTTCGGGCCCCTGACTAAAATTTAATAGTAATATGTAATAATAAGTTTTATAAATGTATTAATTATTTAATAGAAATATGGTTGTACCAGAAATTTAAATTTTTGTTAACAATAAATAAAATTTATATGTATGTTAACTGTTTAAAGTGCAAAAACTACCGTGTAATTTCTCTACTATGTAGGTACTGCATAATATAAAGTCCTCACGTAAATATATTATAAACCAGCGGCTCCAACCATCAGCAGAAAATATTATTGCAGAGTACCAGACGGGTTTTAGACGGGGAAGAGCGACCATGGATCAAATATTTACAGTCCAGCAGGTTATTGTTGTGGCAGATGTAAATGCCAAATCGGTTCTCTGGAACTTAACATATACGGACCAGAAGGGAGCATTAGTCGATGACATGATAAATGAGCTTCGGCTGATGGTCCATAACAAACCAGGCAAACCACCTACGTTTCAGAACAGGGCGGGTGCAGCGAGCAACATAGACATAACTCTGTCGAACGTTGCGGCTGCGAGCCTCGTGCAGGACTGGAACGTGGTGGAACACGCGACAACAAGTGACCACAATCTAATAACCTTCGTTCTGAGTAACCTGAGGCCACGGAACATGGAGGTGTCGGCGGTGAGGTACAATATGGGGAAGGCCGACTACGAGAGACTCAGAGCCGAGTTCAGAGCTCCACACCCGATACAAAGAGGAGGAGACATAAATGGCGAGGTGAAGAAGTTGACAAAATCCATAAAAAGAGCAATGGATACAGCCATACCAAAGGCAACAAATTGCAAAATGGTTAAAAATACGGCCTGGAAGGAAAACCTCTCGGGACTGAGAAGCAGAGTTAGATGCGCGCGAAAGCGGTATCAGCGATGTGGCATCTTTCCCCAGAGGCAAGTACTTCTAGGTGAGTATAGAAGTCTGAAACAGAATTACAAGGAGGAAGTAATGAAAACCAAAGCGAGGAGTTAGGGAAATTTTCGTGGAAAAGAACCTCGAGCTGGACAAATGGGGCATCCCATACAAAATAGTCTCGAAAAAAATAAAATGCCCAACCATGCTTTCCACGCTGAGAAGGGAGGATGGCTCGTTCACAGGAGGTTGGGAGGATTCGGCAGACGCATTGCTGGATGCGCTGCTGCCTCCTGATAGCCTGGAGCATAAGACACCCGAACAGGGAGAGATGAGAGAGGAGATGGTGCGTGTGTATGGGGTGCAACAAGAAACAGAGGATTTCATTCAAGACGAGGTAAGAGAAAGTATGAGCAAAATGAAAAAGGCCCCAGGGCCAGATGGTATACAAGTTGAGGTACTCCAGGCGCTAACAGAACGGCTGGTGCCGGTACTTACCTTACTATACAACGAGTGCCTAAGACAGCGGAAGTTTCCCAACTCCTTCAAGCAAGCGGAAATAATTATAATAAATAAAGGTGAGGAAAAAGATCCCACGCTGCCAAAAACATACAGACCGGTTTGCCTACTAAACACAATGGGCAAACTGCAAGAAAAACTCCTCTGTAAAAGACTGAACCAGATAAGAGAGGAGACCGGACTGCATCCAGACCAATATGGATTCAGGAAGAGCAAGTCAACGGAAGATGCCATAAATCGAGTCATTGAGATCGTCGAAATGAGCGAAAGTAGGTATGTGTTGATGGTCTTTATAGACGTTTCTGGGGCTTTCGACAACCTCTGGTGGCCTGTGTTCTTCGAAAAACTTCGGAGGATGCAGTGCCCTGGAGATCTGTACGGAAGTTTCAGGAACTATTGTCAAGATAGGTATGCGACCCTGAGCTGTCCAGTTGGAAAGAAAACGCGGCATGTAACGAAAGGATGTCCGCAGGGCTCGGTCTGCGGACCGATATTCTGGGATATAATGCTGGAGGAATTGCTGGAGGGAATGACTGTAGATCCTGAAGTGCTGGGATGTATAGCGTATGCAGACGATTTGCTGCTAATCATAGACGCGAACTCAAGAAGAGAAATAGAGAACAAAGCGAATAGAGTGCTAGGAAAGATAAACGACTGGATAGAAAGAGTCAAGCTTACGGTGACAGAAACTAAGACAACGTACAGCTTAATAAAAGGAAGACTAGAAAGAGACCCAATAATAAAAATTCGAGGGAAAAGCATCAAGAGAACAAAAGAAACAAAGTATCTAGGACTCATGATAGATGAACCTAGACTCTACGCAAAACATATAACAAGCGTCTGTGAGAAGGCAGTAAAGATTATGCATAGCATAGCTAGTCTGGCGCAGAGGGAGTACAGGATTCCCTTCGAGCAAGTGCGGCTGTACCTGAGTGCGATACTCGCCTCGATTGTGGGATACGGAGCGAGTTTATGGGCACACCGACTGCAGAACAACAAGAACGTAGAGAAACTGGATAGAGCCCAGAGAGGGTTCCTAGTCAGAATGACGGGAGCCTTCAGCACAACAGCAACACAAGCGCTAACCGTACTGGTTGGCGTGATGCCCATGCACCTAGAAGCGCAAAAGAGAGCGTGCTTGTATTGGCAGAAAAAGGGGAGGTACGAAAAAGTGACTGAGATAATCGGTCAAGATACTAGAACCAAAAGAGGCTTGGAAGAAATAATAAGCAGGAAAAGGCAAACCGAATGGGACAATTCCCAAAAAGCAAGAAGGCTATATGATTTCGTGCCAAACCTAGATGCAATACCAGCACACTTTAAACCGAAGCAGGGACTAATTCATTTTCTCACGGGACACGGCCCGTATCCCACATGCCTGCACAGGTTCAATCTAAAAGAAGATGTGCTCTGCGAGTGTGGAGAAATCGGCACTCCGGAGCACACACTGTTCCAATGTGAAGCCCACGAAAACAGTGAGGAGCAGAGGGAAATGAGAAGAACCCTAGAGGGAAAGAACATAAGAGAAATTATAGAAAACGAAGAGGATTTTAACGTGCTAAATAAGTTAGCACACAGGACCTCAAGGAAACAGCTGGAATTGTACAACAATAGAAGAAGAAACAGAGCGGGGGGACAACCTGGATGAACTCGAGCAAAATAGAAATAGAATTAAAGTTGAAAATCAAATTAACAAAGAATAATAAAAGATTGCAGGAAACTGCAGATTAAGAAATCTAAAAAATTAACTAGATGTTACATAAGAAATGAAATGGAAAAGAGACGTCGAACCTGGGTGTGTGATGAAATCTGAAGACTCCTTTGGCTAAGGGCCTAAGGCTCACCGAAGGGTTGGACGAGAGAAATCACACATCTAAAGGTCGGCTGATCCAAACCAAAAGAAAGTTAGGATTTAGAAATAGGAGACATGTGGTTGCAGGCCTCGCCTGGGGATGAGGAGGAGCGACTCACGGTCTGGGTGAGGACTGGAAGCACAGAATTAGAACGTAAGGATAGGTATACTGATGGACTAAGTTTAATGATAGGTTAAGAAGAGTAAAACTGGGGTGCCGGCAGGCTCCGCCCAGGGATGAGGAGCTGCGCCTCACGTTCTGGGTGGAGGCTGCTATCACACACAAGGCAAAGAATTGTCAAACTATTTAGGTTATAAGTTCAAAGGCAGGAAGAAAATGATAGGAAGTCTAAAAAGAACTGTAAAAATCGAAAAAATTGGAACTTCTTTCATTTTAATAGATTAAGGCCATTTAGTTTTAAGTGAGTAGAAAATAGTTAGAATTAGGAAAAAAATTTTAGTAAGTAGTAGAAAAAAATGTAATCCCTTCAGGAAACAACGACCTGGATTTGTCACTAGAGGCCAGGTCAAAAGGTAGAGACTTAGTGAAAAAAAAAAGTCCAGCAGGTCTTGAGCAAATCATGGGAACACGACATTGATGTTCACAACGTGTTTGTAGACTTCAAACAGGCATACGACTCAGCCAAAGGGAACAGACTATATTAGATATTGGCTGAATGCTGAATTGGCATACCACACAAGCTAATTGGACTAATTAAAGCCATGGGCGTAACCAGGGGGCGTTTTGGGTGTTATAACCCCCCCCCATTTGGATGTACTTTGAGCTCTATACGCTTAACACCATTTATTACTATTCCATACCCCGTAGAGACCATCAAGTTGTTGTAACCCCCCCTTAGGATCATCCTGGTTACACCTCTGATTAAAGCTACAATGGATGAAACTCAGGCATGTGAACGAGTACAAAACCACCGGATAGACTTTTTCAAAATCTCGCAGGGATTTAAGCAGGGAGATGGGCTGGCCTCAACATTGTTTAACCTGGCACTGGAGTATGCGGCTAGGCAAATGCAAACTGGACGAGAAAACTTCCTAACCAACAGAACCGTTCAATTGGCCGCTTATGCCGATGGTATTAATATTACGAGTAGAACATCAACAGGAGCACAGGAAACATACGCAGAGTTAAAAACGCAAACGAAAAGGCTGGTCTGGAAATTAACTCAGAAAAAAACGAAAATAAGGATACAGACGAGAAGAAATATAGTCCCACAAAACATTATACATAAATATGACATTGAAACGGTTAGAAATTTTACATAGATACCTGGGAGTAGAAATATATGTCGACGGATCAGAAGATGCAGCAATATGGAAGAGAATAACGCAGGCAAACAGAACTCATATTGGCCTCTCCCATATATTTCGGTCTAAAAATGTCCACCGAAATACAAAGATGAGAATCTATAAAACATTAATTCGACCAATATCATGATATGGAAGTGAAGCATGGGCCCTGAAAGAAATATCCAAAACCAAACTCGACACATTCGAAAGAAAAGTTACTTACTTAAGCCGTCCTCTTGTACCTTACGGTGTTGAGGTACCGAGGTGTCGAAAGAAAAGTACTGAGGTACTAGGACCTGTGAGAGAAAACGGAATCTTCAGAATTCAATACAACAGCCAGCTTTATCAACTTTAGAAGGAAACACCCCTGTCAGACTTCATTAGAATAAAAATATTGCAATGGGCCGGACATGTGATAAGAATGGGACAGGATAGGCTACCAAAAAGAGCAATGATCGCTAGGATGCAGGGAAAGAAATCGGTCGGAAAGCCAAGAAAGCGCTGGTAAAACACAGTAAGCAGCGATGCACTAGCATTTTTATGAGTCCGTATATGGAGAAGAACAGCCACAGATAAACAAGGGTGGAGGCAAAAAATAAAGGAGATCAAGTCTTAATTTGGGCTCTAGTGCCGTAGAAGAAGAAAGAGAATAGGATGGAAGGACGAACTTCCTTTTTGTACAGTGTTTTGAGGTGTAAAATATGATAACATTGCATCTTTTTGTGCCTGCCGTTCCTGTTCTCTTAATTTTTGTTTTTTTCGTTTTTTACTGCCACTTAAATATTTGTAACTCATGATAATAACGAAAAGATTACTTAAGAAAAATAAGTGTTTAAAGAAATTTAATAAAACGACTAATGATTAATGAATAGATTAGGTAAACTAACTTAAAAAGAACAGGACTAAGAACTAATTCAAGCAAGCAATACCTTATCTTTACAGAAAACGGCATCAAACTAAATATCAGAAGAGTAAGGGCGAACTCGCGTATATATTATGTAGACGAGTGCGCCCTTACTCTTCCAAGCTCCTGAATGTATTACATTTAAAAGTACATTTTGAATAAATATTATGACAATACGTAATGATATCTCTTGTTAGTCCTACCTCTTGTTAATCCTTCGGAGTGGTGTCTAAATTTTGCTTATTGTTTTTTTTTTGCTTATTGCTTATTGTTTTTACTCAGTGTGATGATAAGAACGGTTTATGGTTTATGAATGAAACCTCTAACCTAATTTGTTACCATTTATCATTTCCTGTTTGTAAAATGAAATAATTTTGAAAATTTATTTTGTTTTTTCAATAAAAAAAACTTTCTTTTAGTGATCTTTTCGGGCCCAGTAAAATTCGGGCCCGAGGCAGGGGCCTCATGGGCCTTGTGGTAAAATAAGCCCTGCTCTTCTAATGAAGATGTTCTTCAAATGATGAATTCAGAACGTCTGCTCATAAACATCATAAAGATGAGAAAAACAGAATATTCCTGCCATATAATTATAGGACCTAAATACTATTTATTTCGCCTCATAATACTAGGAAAAGTGAAGGGAAAGATATGGATTGGTCGAATGGAACATTCATGGCTGCGTAATATTAGACAATGACGTGGTTTCACAATAGAAGAATTATTTCGCGCAGCAGCCGATAGAGAAGGGTTTCAGGAAATTTTAAACATGATGATGTTCTGATGACGTCCGAATACGGACACGGCACCTAAGGAAGAATAGAAGCTAGTTTGGGGCCAAGGAGGTTGTTGTTTTTGAAAATATTGTAGAGCTTGCATTGATTGCGAAGGTTTGTGGAATTTTACTGGATTGTTAATTTGTGTAAAGGCAATTGGGAGTTGTCGACAGTGTATGTGACTTAAGTGTGTCACCTCTTGACTGGGAGTGTGGGGGCGGTAAGAATTTCTGAGAATACCTGGGATGCAGTAGTTGACCCACATGCCTCGTGATGTAATAAAAGGTTCAATGAAGGGAGATGAGGTTTAGATGAAGAAAGGAAGGGGTATGAGGATAGTTGGGTCATGAGAATCGCAAAGTAAATGTTTTCGATTGGATCAAAAGTAGAGCAATATGGGAGGAATCAAGAGTGTATGCGTGTCAAAAATATTGCCTACCACGTATTCGTTTTCTAACAGTAGGTTTTTATGAAGCATTCCTGTTTATGAAAAAGCTACTTGCAATTTATATTTTTATAATTCATCATTCAGGTACTTCTCCATACATTATAATACGTATTTTTCGAGAGCTACATTCCTGCAATTCTTACGTTTAATTTAGCCGATTTAGTAAAAAAAATTAATGTTCTAATTACATTAACTTAAAATTAAATTTTATGGATACTTACCAATGTACATTCCAAAAGTTCTTTCTTTGATAATTTTTCTACAATGGCTACGGTATAACAATCACCCAACATGTTACTAGTAGTTCTAATTCGATCGCTGAAAAATTAATAATATATATTTAAAACCAGAAATTGTGGTGTTGAAATTTTCATTATAACAGCTGAAACTGTAAAAAAGACAAATCAGAAAAATCTGTTTATGTTCATCTCAATAATTCGGATTCGAAAAAGAGAGAAAGGAACGCGTGAGCAGATATTGAGCTGTCTTCCTAATTCTTTGAACCCTTGTCACGGTGTAGTTACACTCTAAACATTGTTAGCTTGCTGTCTTCATTGGCTGAAATCCTGTGCCAGGAAGACGACCTTATGTAGGGATTTTCCCACCAAGCCTTCATTTGGTCTGCCCATCGTTTGTTAGATCTTCCTCTTGCAGTGGCGTAGCGTGAGTGTCGGCTGCCCGGGGCGGAAGACAATTTTGCCGCCCTCTTATTTAGGTATTTTAATTTAATGCATGCTAGACATTACATACATTAATTATAGAGAACTTTTCGGCGAGAACATTCAGCCTTATTTTGTATTATACAGGTTAAATTTTAAATAAAGAATTTTATTCAAGTTTTACAATCACGTTTATTAATACAAAAAATCTTTTACTTTAACCAATTAGATACATTGATATAACTTAGGTACCTATCACTTAAGATTAGGTACACCTGGACGATCGACAAGATTAAATTAAATTAATTTTTAATTAGAACTTAAACGATACTATAATGTTATATTTTTATTTTTATTGAAAAGTAATATGAGTATTTGTTAGAATTAAAAACAAAACTTCCGTCTTCAATTAAAAATTTATACGTCTACTTTTTAAGAGCAAAGTCCTTTATTGCACCGTCAATATCTATCGCATCACACACCTCTTGCTCAATAGACAAAATAGCCAAAGTTAGTTAGTCTTAGAGTACTCATTGTCGATCTTAAATAATTTTTAATCAACTTAAATTTTGAAAAACTTCTCTCACAGGTGACATTGCTGATAGCAACTGTGAAAAATATTCGGAACATTGTTAAACAATTGACCAGAGTATCTTCCAGCTCGGATTTAACAATAAATTTAAATAATTTAAGTAAGTCTGCATTAATCAATTTATTTTCGTTGCCTGTAGCAGCAACGAAAGTCCGCAGTCGAAGTCTTTCCAGCATGAAATCCTGCTCGTCAATTTCGTCAGATGCGTAGTCTAGATTACATTCAGTGTTGTCTGGATCTAATAATATAGCCGGCGTTAGATACGCAAACTTATCCGTTAAATTCTCTAGCGGTTGAAAACGCTTACGAATTTCTACAATAACTATCTAACGAAGAAAATATCTTTCGTCTCTACTCATTTTCACACGACAAGTTAGCATCTCTAGTTCCGTCATCAAAAATATGCTTTCTTGTTATACGCCTCCGAGGTTTTATGGAAATTCCAAGTTTTTTACACAAATTTTTTGCATAACCTACAGCGCCATTTGCCCATTCCTCTCTTTTCTCTGTCAATATCATCTGCAAAGCATTTACTTTGAAAGCGCACAATCTTATGTCAAGTCCCCTTGTTTGTAAATATTTTTGTGCATCATTCACTTCATGTAGCACCGGTTGCCACAGGCCCAAAAAACAAAGAAAGGAAAATAACTGCATCGAAACTAGTAAAGCACCTGCATATGTCCTAGTGTTTAAGCTTTCACCTGCTTCTGTCAGTTTTCCCAAAGTGACGAGAATGTCTTTGTAATGATGCCATGTCACATTTACGGAATCGCCTCTTGCACTCCACTGCGTGTCTTGAACCCTTTTTAAGCATTTGCCTGTAGCTGCTATCAGAACTTCCCAACGATGAGTTAATGAGGAAAAAAAGAATAGCAACGTTCTAAAGTGCCGAAAAAAGTTACTGAATCCACCTCAACTGAGGCAGCGTGTGAACAAACTAGGTTTAACGAATGATTTGAGCAAGGAACGAATTCAACTTTAGGGTTTTTTTCTAGAATTCTTTGCTGGACTCCTGAATACTTTCCAGCCATAACAGCAGCATTATCATATTATGCTTGACCTCTACAGTTGCTTATATCTAGGCCATCAGCTTGAATCTTATCCAAAATCATCTTTGAAATCCCTTCAGTAGCTTTGTCTTTAGTTTCAATGAAATCTATAAAAGATTCCATTACTTTTACTTCCTGATTTTCATTTACTACGTATCTTAATACCTGACTTGTTTGATCTTTATGAGGAAGATCTGGAGTGCTGTCGAATATAGTTGAATAATACTTAGCCTTTTTTATTTATCCGATGATATGCTGGCGAATGTTGGTTAAATTTTGACGCCCCCTAAAAGTGCCGCACGGGCCGCGGGCCGCCCCCACTACCCTACGTCACTGTCCTCTTGGTCTTCGGCCTTCTACCTTTCCGTCTATTCACAGGCCTACAGAAAAAAAATTTGTTTTGGTGCCGTGAATATTTAAGCTGATTTTTACTATATTAGGGACGATAAATGGAATTATGGATTCCGTTTTTTGTATCAGCTCTAGTTTATGGATATGGCACATTCCGAAATTAGTAGTTTTAATATTTGAGATAATGAAGAATAGGATATGCTATTCAAAGGAATATACATTGTTGATTAAACTTCTTCCTCGGTATATTTGTTGTTCTCACTGTATTATGCGTTATTTATGCAAAAAAATAATACTTTAATGTCGTTACATTACTATTTTATACGGAAATAAAACAGCTTGGAATGTATTATTAAACTTTTAAAACTCCTGCATATTAAGCTAGGCCTAATGAACCAATTCTTAAAGGCACTTGATTCTAATGCTTGGCCTACATAGGAAAGAAGCTGCCCCAGATAAGTACGGAAAAACTTAAAGCTGGAATCTTTGATATACCAGAGATCAGACTTTTTACAAAGGATACGGCTTTTGTGAGGTCAATGAATGAGGCAGAGAAAAAAGCTTGGCTTTCATTTGTGAACATTATTAAAAAATTTCTGGGAAATCACAAAAGTAACAACTATGCTGAGCTGGTAAACTGTTTGTTGAATAACTTCCAATCATTTGGATGTAATATGAGCATCAAAGTCCACTATCTTCACAGCCACCTGGACCGTTTCCCTGAAAACTTAAGTGACACAAGTGAGGAACAAGGTGAGAGATTTCACCAAGGTATAAAAACCTTGGAGGACCGCTACCAAGGAAGATGGGACACCCATATGATGGCAGATTTTTGCTGAAGTTTGAAGAGAGACTGTTTAAAAGTTCAATCCAGGAAATCACGCAAGCGAAGCTTTCGTTACGTCAAGTTTTTTTTTTATGTTTTTTTCTCAAAACTAGTTGTATATCTGTTTCATTGTACAAAGAGTTTTATTGTACCTATTAAATGGCTTAAAATATACGTATTTTCTAATTGTGTGATTTTTATTTCAATTTAGTATATCCATATCAGCATATTCGTATTTTAATGCATAAAAGCTGGCATATACGTTATCTTCAAAACTAGAGCTGATAGGGCAAAACTAAAGCCATATTCGGAATCAGCACCCCAAATGTACCTAAAATCAGCTCTAAAAACTTTGGCACCAAAAACACTGTAGGTCGTGTTACCCATAGTTCCATGGCTCCCGTTCTTCTGGCTATGTGGCCGAAGTAATTTTCCTTTTTTAATAGCCTGTCTTTTATATGAAGCTCTTCCAGAATTGACAAGTTGGTTCTCTGTCCAGGACACGCGTAGAATTCTTCTATAGACCCACATTTCGAAGGCTTCGTTCTTACTTCTATCCATTTTTTTAGAGTGCATGCTTTAGCTCCATATACAATTTACTACTTCGAAATTCGTCACTTCGTGTATGTGCGGTAGATTACGATTTTCCCTGTCTACAATCTTTTTTCCGAAGTCCGAATTGTTTGCTTATCCAGCTTAGCCATTCGTCGGTGATGGGTATCATTTCGACTTCATTTGTTGCTAGTACAAATGTTTCATTTCCGTATCTCAGGTTATGAGTTTTTCATCCTTCTATAATCCTCATTCTCCATCCCATTCTTCTAGTACTTTTCTCATTATATATTCAGAATATATGTTGTCTACTAAGGGTAATAGTATACAGCCCTGTCTAGTTCCTTTCTTCTTTTGATCACATTTGAATATATTCTCCCTCTAGATTAAATACTCCCATATTTCCCCTTATACTCCAGAGGGGATCTCATTTTCCTGAATTGAAAGCCTTTTTGGCATCTACGAAAGAGAACAGCATTGGTATATTGGTTTCCTCATCATCATCATAAGTGGCTCTACAATCCGTTGTGGATCTTGGCCTGCTCGCAAAGAAGTCGCCACTCCTGTCGATTCTTCTCCATCTTCTGACCCTTAGAATCTTTAGGTCTTCTTCCACATCATCAATCCATTTTCTTCGTGGTCGTCCTCTACGTCTTGTGCCCTCTGGTTTTGAAAGTGTTAATCTCTTTGTGTATTCGTGATATGACATCCTAGCAATGTGTCCAGCCCATCTAAGTCTCTGCACTTTAACGAATTTCACACTATCTGGATCGGTGTATAACTGATATAGTTCAAAGTTGTCTCTTCTACTATCCCATTTTCATTTACGGCCCCAAAAATCTTTCTAAGCATTTCTCTCTCAAAAATACTTAGAAGTCTTTTATGATTTTGAGATAAGGTCCACTTTTCAACCCATATATCAAAACCGGTCTTATTAAGGCCTTTAAATATTGAGGTAATATAAAAATGAAGACCAAACATCGGACGAAATAGAAATACGTAGAGGGGTACGACAGGGTTGTATATTGTCACCGCTCTTGTTTAATATCTACAGCGAACAAATATGCCAAGAAGCTCTCTCATATGCAAACGAAGGGATAATAGTCAATGGAGAAGTTATCAATAACATTCGATATGCTGACGATACTGTGATAATGGTAAGAACAGCGAAAGATCTACAACATCTAGTTGAAAGTATGAATGAGATATGTACTGTTCTTACGATGTCAGTTGGACCAGTATAAAAACAAAATTCGACACCGATTGTCGGCACCGTTTGTAAAACATAGGCGGCGCAATAGAAATTAATGAGTAAACTTTTATTTTTAAATTATGGTTCAATATTTGTTAAACAGTAATAATGTTGTTAACTGTTCACATTTCTTTATGAAATTGACACGAAAGATAATTAAAAATACATAATACAAATGAAATTTAACGTGCTTATTAATTTGAGAACTAAAGAAATAAGACTACACTTTGAATATACACATAAAATACATGAAAACGAACAATTCCTCTTCCAGTCGAATTGTCTAATTCATGACTAATGAAGAGATCACTTTTACTACTCTATAGTATTTTTACTACAAAAGCGATATTACGTAGGTCAAAATTTTTGACGTAAGAGAACTGTCAAAACATTAGAATGTGACTCTTCATTATATCCATGTTTATAATAAACATGGCAATAATGAAAATTCACATTCTAATGTTTTGACAGTTCTCTTACGTCAAAAATTTTGACCTACGTAATATCGCTTTTGTAGTAAAAATACTATACATAGGACATATTTTTGACAAATTGAAATATATCACTATCCGTGTGTTCAGAACTTGATTCGACACTTGTCGTGTTTATAACTACCACACCAATATTGGAAAAGAAGTGAAAGGCGCAATTTACACAACAGTTATCAGACCAATAATGACATAAATACGCGGCAGAAACACGACTTGATACAGAAAGGACAGAAAGAATGCTAGAAACAGCAGAGATGAAAATGCTTTGAAAAATCGATGGGATATGGGAAGAGGTAGAAGTACAGATATACGACAGATATGCAAGGTGGACAACATCAATAACTGGGTAAAAAGCAGAAGAGTATAATGGAACAACTACATGAGCCAAATGACAAAAAACAAAGTAGTAAGGACGGCGAGAGACGGTTCCCCAATAGGAAGACGATCAGTTAGGTCTGTATCCCGCGTATGAAAAAAAAAGTTGATTAATAGTAAGCTGAAAATTTGTTAATAGCTTAAACGGTGTCTAGTCGGATAAACTGTGATATATGAGAACACTGTAACAGGGGCAGTTTTAATTGTGGTTAAAAATTTGGAACGGTCAGACTTAAACTCTCCGAACAGAGATTAAACTCTCATGCAAAAATCAGACTGCTATTTATCAGCTGTCATAATTCCTGTCATTTGACATATTCTACATGTTCCACTCATTAAAACGCCCATTTGGTGATAAATAGTAGGCTGATTTTTGCATGAGAGTTTAATCTCTGTTCGGAGAGTTTAAGTCTGTTCTGTCGGACAAAATACATGTGCCGTTTTCGTGGTCTGGCCGTTCCAAATTTTTAACCTGTTCCACAATTAAAACTTCCCCTATTCCAGTGTTCCCATATATCAAAGTTTCTCCAACTACACACCCTTAAGCTATTAAAAAATTTTCAGCTTGCTATTAATCAACTTTTTTTTCATACGCGGGATCCAAAACTAAGTGGGAAGACCACGAAAACGATGGAATGACAACTTACTGGAGCCACATTGAAAAACAGACAGTCATGTCTACACAAGAAGAAGAAGAAGGAAAAGAAGAAGACATTAATATTGGTGACAAAGCAAGATAATATTTTTATTTTACTTGAACTTGAGCTACACAATTTTTCCAAATGTCACTTTTGACTTGTAAGTATATATATTGTATTAAAACAGAAAATAGTGAAGAATTACCAAGAATGATGGAAGCACTAGATAGTGAATCGACAAAGATGGGACTGAACATCGCTTACAGTAAAACAAAAGCCATGACCAATCAACAAGGAGAACCAATAATTACAGTGGCACAAACAAGAATAAAGCAAGTAAAAGAGATATTCTAGGACAAATCACTAAATTAAATAAAAAAAATCAGACCGAAGAAATAAAAAAAAAATAATAAGATTGGCCTGGGCATCACTCGGAAAACTGTCTTTTATTCTAAAGAAAAAAAATACCCCCAATACCTAAAATCAAGAGTCTTCAATCAATGTACACTCCCTCTCCTCATATATGGCTCTTAGACATGGACACATACAAAGGAAAATATGGAAAAAATAAAAATATGAAACATGAAAAATTCCATTAATTACATTATCCAATCAGCGGACTGAGCAAATTGACGTCATTAAATCTCGCATAATATATGGGACATCCTGTATAAACAATACAGTTTCAGTATAATACAATACAATAAAATTTAAAATTGATCATTAAAAGTATATAATACTTACAAATGCAACTTAATGTGCTTATTCATTTTTTAAGTACCTACTAAAGAAATGAGACAAAAAATGTATTATAAAAATAAAATAATTGTAAGTTATGACGACGACACTGTTTATTTAGTGTTTATATTGCTTGCCGCCTTTGAAACATGAGAAGGTATTTTGACCAGATAACGATATGATTTGAGCCTAAGCACTTCCGAACAATTTGACCAATTACTCTTCAGTATTGCCCAATAAGATACGTTAGAAAGTAGTAAGCCACACCCGCGTCCATGTGGACTAATACAAGGAGTGATCAATTTTGAAGCAAGCAAATGTTTATATGGTTTATCTTTATTTCTATGCTCTTCGTAGAATTATTGACCGGACCCCAAAAATGCTTCTGGTCCAACTGACATCGTAAGAACAGTAATAACTACGGCATAAGGATGAACGTCAAAAAAACCAAATATATGACTTTCAGTAAGAATCCAATAAATGACACTAGTATCACAATACACGGTACCCAACTTGAAAAAGTAAACGAATACAAATACTTGGGAACCCTTATCAATAAAACAGGTGACCAAAATCACGAGATAAAAAGACGTATTGAAATTGCCAGGTCTACTTTTGTAAAAATTAAAAAATTATTTTGTAATCGTGATATTAGTATTCATGTACGAACTAGAATGTTAAAATGCTATGTATTCAGTACCTACTTTGCTCTACGGTGTTGAGTCATGGACTCTTAAACAGAGGAATATTAAAAATCTTGAAGGCTTTAAGATGTGGTGCTAGGGCCGTATACTAAGAATAAGTTGGGTGGATAAAATTACAAATGAAGAAGTAATACGCAGAATAAATAACGAGCCAGAAGTTCTACTGAATATAAAAAAGAGAAAACTTGAATACTTATGCCACCTGATGAGGGGACAAAAGTACATATTCCTACAAAATATTATGCAAGGAAAACTCCAAGGACGAAGAAATCCAGGCCGTAGAAGAATGTCCTGGATGAGAAATTTGAGAGAGTGGTTTGGCTGTACCACTAACGAATTGTTCAAAACAGCAGTCAATAAAATTAGAATCGCCCTAATGATATTCAATCTCCGATAGGAGACGCACTCAAAGAAGAAGAAGAAATATTGAGCTTTACTGCACGTTTTATATTTTTATCTTTTAAATGTTTCTCGTGAACAGTTCTGTTTGCTATTGCTATGCGTTTTTTATTTCGTCGCTTGTCGTGTTTGTTGCGTTTACTAGTGATCCAAGATATGTGATTTATTTGACTTGCTGAAAGGTATGCAGGCCAATCAAGTTAGGTTTTTACTAGACATAACGGAAAAGACGAGGTTTGACAGTTGAAATGTGTAGTATGAGATATTACAAAAAGACTAACATCTTTGGATTCATCAATTTTTTAGTGGAACATTTTTTAAATAAACAATCAAAACGTCAAACTTAGTATTTTACTCATAACTTAAAAACTTGTTTATTTAGAAATTTGACGTCCACAGGTAACTTTCTCAGAAAAAAAAAAAGATACATCGAATGAGATACGCTAAATAAAAATCGGTTAATAAACAAAAAAGTTATTGCAAAACGGATGACAAAATCACTGTTTTTGAATATAGTTAATAACAATGTTATTGTTTGTTAAAATACGTTTTAATATACCCAAAATTTAGGGCACTATGGTGTTTGAATGGTGTGCAAAAAATGGTCCAGATCTGTTAAATAGTTTTCGTAAAATTGAATTTGTTTATAAAATTTTTTGAAAAACGAGCTAATTTCTGAGGCTGGTCCAGTTAATATAGCTGAATGTATCTCAATAATCCGGGGCTCATTTCCTTCGTTAAGATGTATACTAACAGCTTATAAAAAAAAATTTTAAAAAAATTACATATACGTACACAAAATTATTTGTTAATAAATAGCAGTTTTTAAGCTTATAAACAATTACAATAATTTCGTAGAAATTAGATCAAATTAAATGGCAATAAAAAATACGGAAAGCTGGTTAAAATACACAACTTTCAAAAAAATTTTTTAGGTCTTACGACCCTTGGGGTCTGAGATAGCCCCTTTTTTTGAAAAATCACTGTTACGTTAATTAACAACACTAAGAGCTGAAATTAACCAATCTTTTATAAGAAAAGTCAAAGTTTTTAACAAAGTTTTTAGTAAAAAAATGTTAAAAATTGTTTAAATAGGAGTGTTATAATCACAGAGTATTTTGCGTTCCGACTAAAGTAAAAAATAGCGGGCGTAGTCGACTGACTGGATAGTGGGCGCGGTTGGCGACCGGCATGCGGCAGCAACTATTAAAATTACGTTATCCCGACCACAAAAATCCACTTTAAGGCGAATGACAAATTTTCGTCATTCCTTATGTTTTCGAGGTCTCTGAATCCGAATATGGAGTTAATTTTTTTGTAGAATTAGTGGAACATGTTCAAAAATCAAATTTTATGCAAAAATGCGAAAAATCAATTTTGATGATTTTTCAATTTTAACTCACTGTATTTATGGTCGCTGTGAAGTTGTTAATTTTTAAAAATGTTGTCGTCAGATTTCGTTAGTTTCATGTTTACTTAAAAAAGTTGAGTGACAAACTTTTTAGTTTATAATTTTATTTAACACAGAAATAAAATAGAATTTATGAAGAAGTTTTCCAAAAAAATTTAATTTAAAATATGCAATAGGAAAAATGTTATGTGACTTTATAGACGAGCGGCACACCCCAAAAAAGCTTATTTCTCGAGATACTGATACTAATTTTGGTCATACTTTATATTTTTGATGGTGCTCAAAACTAAAATTAGGGTTGTTTTGAATTTTACGTGGGGGAACATGATCAAAATCGCAACTTTACCCTAAAAATAAAAAAAAATCACGGTTTTTTTGAGTTTAATTTGCTACAACTCTGTTCCATTGTAATATTTTTTTCTGATATTTTTATAGTATATATTTCTCACCTTTCTGAAGACAATGGGACCTGCTTCAATATTTCTGTCTTGCCATAAAGAAAGTTACAAATTGTTTGAAGTAAAAGGTGCAGATTCTTGAATTGCAAAGTTTAATCGCAAAAGTTGAGTAACAAAATTTGAAATTTAGCTGTTTAATTAATTTTAAGTTAAAATCTAGAGTACAGAGAACAAAATGTTTTATAGAAAAAAAAATGGTGTAACTTTTAATTTTAAGAAAAACGTGGTTTCATCTTTTTTTATTTTTAGGGTAAAATTGCGATTTTGACAATGTTTCCCCATCTAAAATTCAAAATAAAACTCATTTTCGTTTTCAGCACCATAAAAAGTATAAAGTAAGACCAAAATTAGCCATTCACCACACCGTGGTTGATATCCCGAGAAATGAGCGTTTTTTTGGGGGGAGTACCACGTACCACTCGTCTATAAGGTCGCGTAACTTTTTTTCTGTTGCATATTTTGACTTTGTGGCCTTTTTATTGTTATTTTTTTAATTTATTTATTTAAAATATAATTTTACTAAATAAATGTGCAACATAATAATATTCATAAAATTCAAGTTTCTACCAAAATATATAAATATAATATTAATTTAAGAATTAAGCTTCAAATCCGGTATACTGTCAATGTTAAAAATGGGCTGCAACGGTCTAGCGCTAGCGAATGCTAGTCCGCGAATTTATTCTCATTCGGCTGCACCCATCATTTTTTTTTACTTTAGTCGGAACGCAAAATACTCTTTCTTTATAACAATACTGTTTAAACAATTTTTAACATTTTTTCTTGCAAAAAACTTTGTTAAAAACTTTGACTTTTCTTATAAAAGATTGGTTAATTTCAGATCTTAGTGTTGTTAATTAACGTAACAGTGATTTTTTCAAAAAAAAGGGGCTGTCTCAGACCCCAAGGGTCGTAGGACCTAAAAATTTTTTTAGAAGTTGTGTATTTTAACCAGATTTGAGTATTTTTATTGCCATTTAATTTGATCTAATTTCTACGAAATTATTGTAATTGTTTATAAGCTTAAAAACTGCTATTTATTAACAAATAATTTTGTGTACGTACATTTAATTTTTTTTACTTTTTTTTTCATAGGGTATTAGTATACATCTTAACGAAGGAAATGAGTCCCTGATTATTGAGATACATTCAGCCATATTAACTGGACCAGCCTCAGAACTTAGCTCGTTTTTCGAACAATATTCAAAAACAGTGATTTTGTCGTCCGTTTTGCAATGACTTTTTTGTTTATTAACGATTTTAATTTGGTGTATCTCATTCGATGTATCTTTTTTTTCTGAAAAAGTTACCTGTGGACGTCAAATTTCTAAATAAACAAGTTTTTAAGTTATGAGCAAAAAACTAAGTTTGACGGTTTGATTGTTTATTTAAAAAATGTTCCACTAAAAAATTGACGAATCCCAAGATGGTAGCCTTTTTGTAATATCTCATACTACACATTTCAACTGTCAAACCTCGTCTTTTCAATTATGTCGAAAAACGGCTTATTTTTTACTAACTTAATTGGTCTAAAGGTTGTTGATTTGAATTCTCTGTTGAATATTCAGGGAGTTTTTAGAAACAAACATATATTTGGTTTTTTCCTCGTTTACCGTAAGTCCAGGGCCGGCTCTAGGGTTTTGAGCGCCCCGGGCAAAATAAAATTTGGCGCCCTTTCATACAAGAATATACCTACAAGTTTACTGCAAATATAAAAAATAGCAAAAAAGACAAAAAAATCAAAATTTCACTATAAAGAACTATGTAAAAACATATTTATTTAAAAAATAGTACAATAGTTATTATTCATAACTAATCCAACATATGACATAGCATAAGGAAGTTCAAACGACGAAGGAGCGAGATAAAAGATAAAGATAAATGCACATTGTCAACAAACAGAAGAAAATGTGTATAATGTTGTACAATATCAAAAAAGATGTTGATTGTGCGCAAGATATAGCTGCATCCCAATGACTAAATTGAAATTGAGGGAGTGGCATCCATATGGCATAAAATAGCACGTCGATATTCTTTGCAAACACAAGCTTGTACACCTTTATTTTTTCTATTCATGTTAAAGCCACTGTCATATCCTTGGCCTTACAATCATCTAAATTCAATTAAAAATCATTCATTAATTTTTATTACTTATCTCATATAATGAGTAGGACTATGATTTGATACTTAGAACCAAACTATGGGAAGCAATGGGAGACATCGAAGTTCCACGAATATTAATAATAGCAGTAAAAGCAGTCTACAAAAATAACAAAGTAGCTATCAAAATAGATAATAGAATATGCAGTCCACTATACAGTGAAAACTGTTTAAATCCTTAGTAATATGCAGGGTATTTATAAATAAGTGTGACAAAGTTTAAGGGCTACATAAAAAAATAATGACAGTTGACAGTTTCTATAAACGTATGTCCGCAAATACTTCGTTTCCGAGATAGAGGCTGTTGAAATTTGTCTTACAAACTGACGATTTATTTAGTACTCTAAAATCGGCTGAGATATGCAAATGAAATTTAATGAGATAATTATTGCGCATTTTTTGACATAAAATTAAGAATATCTACCATTGGCGCGAATACGGGTAATGGTCTGATTTTTTTAAAGAAAAAAAGTACGCCACTGAGATATTTCAAATAAAAAATCATTTTGAAATTCCTTGTTCTATTTGTGATACAAAAATATATCTTTCCTTTTTTTCATGCAGTTTTTATGCAAAAAATAAAACATCTTAACCTTACAAAATTTTTCTACCTTTAATTTTAATTTACATTTCTAATTCATTCTTACCCAGTTTATTGGCAGAAAAAAATTTTTAAAAGAAGAAATAAGTTTTCAATGAAAGAATAGGTAAATTTATGTACTAACATGGATGAGAATAATTATTTAAAAAAAATCATTTCTTCTTCTTCTTCTTCGCGCGACTAGGATTATTCCTGTTTGTCTGCCTCTTATTCTGTTTCAGTTGTTGTTGACTGTACATTGTCTTTCCACCTTTTCGGCGGCCTTCCAACGGGTCTTCTGCTATACGGCTTGTTGTTTTTACAGATGTTCGCTAATCTATCTGGTTCCATTCGATTTACATGTTCGTTCCAGTTTTTCTTTCTTGTTTTTATCCACCTGTTAATATTTTGAATTTTGCAACGTTCTCGTATACATCTGTTGCTTTGTCTGTCTCTTAATGATATGCCCGCTATTGATCTTAATACTTTCATTTCGATATTGTTGATTTGTTGTTTCGTCTTTCTTGTATCGGTCCTTGTCTCCGCTGCATATGTTAGGATAGGTCTTACTGTTGTCTTGTATACTTTTATTTTGCTTTCCATGGTCAGATATTTGTTTCTCCATATGGTTTCTCGGAGGCAACCACTTACTCTTGCCGCTTTTGTCGCTTGTGTTGTGGTCTCTGTTCTTATATTCCTGTCACTAGTGATCTCTACTCCTAGGTACCTAATTGAATTTCATTACTTGTTCTACAATTTTGCCGTCTATTTCTAACTTGCATCTACGCGGATCTTTACTTATCACTATACATTTAGTTTTTTCTACCGATATTCTCATATTAAATTTATTTGCTGTGAGATTGAAAGTGTGGAGCTGCCTTTGTAGGTCATCCTCGTTATCAGCAATTAGTACTGCATCATCGGCATAGCATAGTATCGTGATTTTATGCGCTCCCATGTGGTATCCATGTCGTTTTCTGACTTCCTGAATTATTTGATTCATCATCATATTGAATAACAATGGGCTGAGCGAGTCTCCTTGGCGGATTCCTCCCTTTAGTTCTATGCGTTATGTTTCTCCTGTTGACATTATAACTCTGGTCTTGTTGTTCTTGTTAATTTCCTTAATTAGCCTTATTATCTGGTGGTCTATTTGTTCAGCTTGTAATAAATTTAAGATATCATTTCGCCTCACCCTGTCAAAAGCACTTTTTAAATCTACAAAGCACATGTATGCTGGTTTTCCATATTCAATAGACTTTTCTACTATTTGCCTGATAATAAAAATTGCATCTATTGTGCTGCAGTTCTTCCGGAAGCCTTGCTGTTCATCTGCCATATTCGCTTTTTCCTCGATTTTATCTTTTATGACTGCCGTCAACAATTTTAATGTGCTGTTCATCAGACTAATGCCTCTATAATTTTCAGGATTTTTCGAGTCTCCCTTTTTGAGTATCGGTAGCAGGAGACTTTCCTTCCATTCCGCTGGTACTACTCCGATATTTATTATATCGACAAATAATTTTAGGAGCCATTTGAGTAGTGTTCTTCCTCCATATTTTAGCAGTTCATTATTTATCTTATAAGGACCAGGTGCTTTTCTATTTTTTAATTTTTTTTATTCGTTCTTGTAGCTCTTCTTCTGATATTAGTACTCTATCGTGGATTTCATTAATGTTTATTTCTCTGTTCTCTTCTTCTCCTTCTCCATATAATTTCGCGAAATGCTCAGTCCATTGTGTCTCCGTAATGTTATCTATCCGTATAAATTCATTCATTTCTGTTTTTTGTCTCCTTATCATCTTCCACACCTTTTTCTGGGATCCATAGAGGTCGTATTCCATATCTTTGGTAAATTTCTCCCAGTGTTCCTTTTTGATGTTATCTATTTCTTATCTATCTAAAAATCATTTCAAATGTTCAAAACTACCGTCGTTTCCCTCCTGACAATGAGCAATTTAATATTATGTTTCCTACCATAAATTTTATATTTTTTATTACGTGGATACCTATTTACCGAAATTTATATAACGTAAAAATAAAAAAAAATATTACCTAATTAATACCACAATACCACAAATTCTCAATATCTAACAAATCTTTGTTTTATTTCACTTTAATTATTACACACCCACGACACACGCCAATGTTGTTGACGCAAAGTGTACCTACAGAACAGAAAGACAAAATTATTTAACCTTAACCATTGAGGTGTATATAACATCCCTGATTTAATATTCAAGCGCCAGTATTATAATATCCCTCACTATTCATAAATTTGATCTTTGTCAATTTCTTTAAGTATGCATATACATTATACATTGTTATCATAACTGATAGGTACGTGACAAAAATGTCCTTTTACAAACTGAACAAACTTTTTAGATCGCAAAAAACCTTTTCGTCTGCATTAATATTGCAGATGGGTGATAAAAATTCTTAGGTTGCATTGCATTGATTAGAGAATTTTTGTTTTTGTCTAGTAATCTTTTTTTGAGTAATTGATTCTGATTATAGCTAGCAATAGTTTTCTTATTATTAAAATTGTTATTCAATCATATCTTAGGAATAATGCTCAAAGTTATGAAAAAATAATGAATGTAAAAAATATTTTATTATAAAGTATGAGGAAATAAATTAAATTATAGAAATGCTAATTGTGCCATCTAGTAGGGCAGTAGTACGCCGACAACTACTAATTATTTGAGATTTTTAGGAACAAAGGTATTTAGAAAATCGGATGTAATGCATTGTTGTGGATACTTTTTAACCCTCCTTGGTCCTTCTAGGGTTAATTCTAACGCATGTGCTTACGTTTTGCATTGTTAGTTGGGTCAACTTAACTAACTTAGGTAAGATCCCAAAGTCTATCATTGCATTATATAATGCAGTTCTTTTAACACTGTCGTAGGCTGCTTTGAAGTCGCTATTGGTTCCCTCGGTTTTTCTATTATATCTGTCTGGTGCTCAATATGTGCTCACGCGCTCCTTTTCCTGATACGAATCTGCATTGTTCTTCGACTATCTCTGGAAGTAGAAAGTTTTTTAGCCATTCATTGATTATATTATTATGTAGCAGGATCATACCTAAATTACTTCGGTAACATAGCTAGAAGCACGGGGACTATGGAGATATTGGTAGTAGAAGCAAAGGTAGACTTTCGTGGGACCATGGGAGTATGAAATGACGTCGTAACACTCTGTTGATTATCAATTCGAACAGCAACAGGAGAGGTTAACGAATTGTTCTCCTATGCCGATATATCCGATATTGAATAAAAACTGATCAAAAATATGAGTTAAAAAAGAAAGATCTAAAATAAACAAGATTTAAAAAGCACCTAAATATTATTAAATATAGCCAAAGCAGAATAAATAAAGAAACAAGAAAAATGTTAGGTATACATATTTAGCTGCCGTACCTCAATGGATTTAAATGTATATAACTTCATCACTAACGGAATTAAGGAACAGCGTCTATTTGATTTACATTGTGTCTTGTAATCTATCACTATTAACATTTTCAGTAGCATACATAATAATCAATCTAGCAGTGATCTTATAGATTTTTTGCCATTTAAATCAAATGCACCTTTCCTCTAACCTGATTCAAAATTTTGAAATAGTTATTAATATTAACTTAAAAAATACTTACACCAACCAGTCAATAGCAAATAATAAAGGTAAATCTTTTGTGGGAATCCCCATTGAAGTGACAATCATTAACACAAGCACTAATGCTGCACTAGGTACACTTGCTGAAGAGAAAGACATAATCGTCGATGTTACCCTAAAAATTTGTTGTATTATACAGTATAAAAGATGTTACAAAACAATAACTATCATCAATATAATATCTAAAAATATCAAAGCACTATGAATATGAGCTACTACATCTTCCGAATTGTCAACAAGTTTAAAATAAACCTTTTCTTTCAAAAATCCCCGATAGAAAAATTGGAATTGATTTAGTTAGATCAAACTTCAAAGGGCTGTAACTATTTTAACTTGCACATTTGGACGTAAGTTCAGGGCCGCGTTTAAGTCAATTGACGCCCTAGGCAATTCTCTAGTAGCCGCCCTACAAGCATGTACCATTTTTGCGAAAAAAATTGCAAGCAGATTGTTTTATTTAAATAAGAATACATAAAAATTGTCATTCCAGTTCCATCAAATCAGATTTTTTTCTTGATTTTTCTTTGGAAAAATCATCTATAATGTCGTCATAATTTATCGCCTTTGTTACGTCACTTTCTATGGACAAAATCGACAAATTGTTAAGACGTTCTTGCGTCATACTTGATCGGAAATTATTTTCATGTCTATTTTAAATTCTTGACCTTTTCGAAAATGACCTTTCAGCGGACACGTTGGTTGGCAACTGGGAGGCACAAATAAATGCGCAAAGCAATATTTTTTTTAATGGCATGGACTTTATATCAATCAGCCAGTCACAACATGACTACTATATCAAAAAGATTAAATATTTAAAGACCGTAAGTCCATAGAATATCAATAACGAAGAAAAATTAGTTCAATAGCTGTTGAGAGGTAATTTATGTACTGAAATAAAGAGATGGTACATACTAAGCTAAGGTAAGCTAATTATAGCCCTTTCAACATCATAGGTGTGTTCAAAAACGATCTGCAAAAATTTAATAACAATAACAATAAGATAAGAATAATAAAATAAGAATAATAATAAACAAGACGGTGAGGTCCTCAAAGTTCCATAGCAAGTTTTTTCTTTGTTTTTATCTTCCGCGGCTCCCTACTCAATCCGAAAGCCGCCTTGCTATGGACTGTCCAAGTTGCTCACCATATTTTCTCTATATACATACATACACATATACACACATATACTTTTAATACTACAAAACTATTTATTTACAAAACTACAAAGCAATATCAAAATTAGGGAAAACATCTCTATTCTTTAAATACTTAGATATGTAAATTATTGGTGATTGGTGATTTTATTGTGGTATCCAAATGAACCTTTAAGTGAATACATTCATGTATGAATGATGTAGGTATCTATTAGTGCAGTCAGTGAGGGTATTTGACTCCGAATTCCATCCTACTGCATCAATTTACTTGATATTTTCACTGTAAATAGGGAATAGCTTAAGAAACAAAGTCTACGCTATGACGCTTTTAACTTAGGGGTGGTTTCCACCCGTTCTCGGGGGTGGAAATTTTTTTATCAAACTAATACCGGAAGTGGCCAGAGAACCTAATTCCAAGTAATAACTGTTTTAAATTTTTTTTTAAACTCAATACTTTTTGAGTTATTCGTGGTTAAAAATTTGCCATTTTCATTGAAAAATGACACTTTTCGGAGACTGTTTTTTTTGGGAATACCATAAAAATTCTGCATCTAACGAAAAAAACTATATAAAACATTTTTGTAGTTTATGAAAAATCAGAGAGATTCATTTTTTTTATAAATCTTCTAGTTTTAATAAAAAAGAGATGGTAGGTGAAAAAAATATTTTTTGGTTCATGCTCAAATCGATGTATTCAACTTAAAATAACAGAGAAATGTCGATTTTAGGGGTATAATACTACGAATACCTTTTGTAGTGCTTGAAAACACCTTTAAAACGAGAACTGTTAAATGTCGGTTACATTCAAACTAAGCGAGATATGGTGCAAAAAAGCTTATGATTAATGTATTTTAAGGAAAAATGAGAAGTATTTTAACCCCTCATCCACCAGAATTTAAATGCATCGTTTTTCTTCTAGAATACCTTCTACTATAGTGTTATTTTTATATTCAAAAGTTGGACGGGTTTAAAATGAATGGTTTTTGTAAAGAATAAGATCAAATTATAGAGCGCATTTTTAAATTTTCTTAAAAATATTATTTTTCTCCATGTAATTCGAAAGTGATAACAGATACGTAAAAAATGCCTTACAAAAATGTAGGATTTTTTTAGATAACAATTTTATTTTTCTTTCATTACTGTATCTCATTATCATTTTCGAGTTACATGGAGAAAAAGGAAGATTTCAAAAAAAATAAAAATGCTCTCTATAATTTGATCTTATTTTTTTCAAAAACCATACATTTTAAACCCGTCCAACTTGTTGAACATAGAAATAACACTATAGTAAAAGGTATTGTAGAAGCAAAACGATGCATTTAAATCTAGTGAATGAGGGGTTAAATATACATATACCTCGTCCAATTTACTTACCCTTGCACGTCATCCGCGCCATAGCCTGTGACACGATACCAACACGAAATATTTAGGCGGTGGGTGTGTTCTTTTTTAGAATCAAAATGATTCTAAAGGGGAACACACCTACTGCCTAGATATTTCGTGTTGGTATCGTGTCACAGGCTATGGCGCGGATGACGTGCAACGGTAAGTAAATTGGACGAGGTATACTTCGCATTTTATCTTAAAATAAATGAGTCATCCTTTTTTGTCGCACAATATCTCGCTTAGTTTGAATGTAATTGAAATTGAACAGTGCGTTCGTTTTAAAGGTCTTTTCAGGCAGTACTTACAAAAGATATTGATAGCATTATACCCTTAAAATCGTCCATTTCTCTGTTATTAAGTTAAACACACCCATTTGAGCATGCACAAAAAAAATTCTTTTCGCCTACCATATCTCTTTTTATGTTATCACTAAAAGACTTATGAAGGAACGAATCTCTTTATTTTTCATAAGCTACAAAAATATAGTTTTTTTCGTTAGATGCATAATTATTAAGGTATTCGCAAAAAACCGTCAGAAAAGGCGACATTTTTCAATGAAAATGGCAAATTTTCAACCACGAATAAATCAAAAGGATTCAGTTTAAAAAAAATATAGTTGCGGTGCTGCCGACGGCCCAATTATCCCTAAATTTACGACTTCGGTCCTTTTTGAATGAATAGTGTTAAGAAAATGCAATTTGTTTTCTAGAAATGAATGCCCACTTATATTCCATTGATGGATGTACGATGTACTTAAATGTTAATTGATTTTAATTTTTATATACAAATATTTTTTGTATAGTATTTTTGCCGCCCTCTCATAATTTGCCGCCCTAGGCAACTGCCTATATTGCCTAATGGATAAAGCAGCCCTGCGTAAGTTAGGTTTAATCGAACTATTTTTGGTCCCAGAATATTTGTTTTAATTTATGACCTGCATTTTTGTTACACCCTGTATATACAGTTTGTTATACAGGGTGTCCCGAAAAGAGTGATCATAAATTATACCACAGATTCTGGGGTTAAAAATAGGTTGATTGAACCTAACTTACCTTAGTACAAATGTACACATAAAAAAAGATACAGCCTTTGAAGTTACAAAATGGAAATCAATTTATTCCAATATATCGAAAACTATTAGAGATTTTTTATTGAAAATGGACATGTGGCATTCTTATGCAGAAACATCTTCAAAAAATTATAGTGAAATTTGTGCACCCCATAAAAATTTTATGGGGGTTTTGTTCCTTAAACTTTTATGTACGTTCCAATTAAATTATTATTGTGCTACCGTTAGTTAAACACAATGTTTTTATTGAGATATTTTGAATATTTGTCAAATCCACCACATATTTATATATGGTTAAGTATTAAGTACGATTATAGAGACCTGGTAATAATATGACAATTTATTTGTAATTTACATTTTTAGGTATATTTTGAACCATATTAGACAAGAAGCCACATCTTGATAAAAGGTACCTTATCGAAAAAATACTAGTAGGCAAAAAAGTTTTAAAAACACTATGTTTACCTGATGGTACTGCAATAATAGTTTAATTGGAACGTACACAAACATTTGGGGGATTTAAAGGAACGAAATCCCCATAAAATTTTTATGTAAACATACATATTAAAAAAAGCCGCATCTCGATAAAACTGGTTTTTTGAAAAAATATTAAGAGGCAAAAAAGTTTTAAAATATTGTGTTTAATTAATGGTACCACAATAATAATTTAATTGGAAAGTACACAAAAGTTTGGGGGGTTTAGGGCCGTTTGCACCGACTATATTAAGGCTAGCTTAAGATTAAGGCGAGCTTAAAGCAAATATTTTCGCTGCACCGTATGTCAAACTCGATTTAAACCTCTCTTAATTTAAGCCGCCAAAGTCGGCGGCTTAAGAAAACTTATATTAAGTGAGGTTTAAATCGAGTTGGACATACGGTGAAACGAAAATATTTACTTTAAGCGGGCCTTAATCTTAAGATGGCCTTAATACAGTCGGTGCAAACGGTCCTTAAGGAACAAAACCCCATAAAATTTTTATGGGGTGTAAAAATTTCAGTTGTTTTTTTAAAGATGTTCCTGCCATAACAAGGCTACATGTCCATTTTCAATAAAAAATCTCTGAGAGTTTTCGATTAAAGAAAAAAAATCGTTTTTATTTTGTAACTTCAAAGGGCTGTAACTTTTTTTGTGTACACTATTGTATATAAAGGTAAGTGAGGTTCAATCTACCTATTTTTGACCCCAGAATCTGTGGTATAATTTATGACCAATCTTTTCGGGATACCCCGTATATAAAATATATAAGATAATCTGTAACGTATAATATACAAATAACATATTTATATAGAAATATAAATACATTCACGCACATGCACAAAATAAGACATAGGAAATCATAGTGAGTATATTCATGTTCATGATATTGTCTTAAAATGATCAAAATATTCACTAACAGAGTAAAAAGCAAATCTCAGAAGATAGTTTTTTAAAATGACTTTAAACTTATTGATTGTAAGGTGTTTAAAATCCTTAGGTAGGATTTTTGTCCCTTCGTCCTTTTCCTCCATTGTCTTACATATATTAATAATTTTCAGGTGGTCTTCCACGTCATCCAACCATCTCGTTTTGGGCCTTCCTTTTTTTCATCTTCTATTTTTTTCGTTTTTTTAAACATATATTCATTTCATTATATGATTAAACACGGAATGGGACGTTTCATCGCCGCCGGTTCATCGCCGCCGTTTCGATGCCGCCGGTTCATCGCCAGTCCATTTCATCGCCTTCATATCTAGCATTTCCTAGAATTCCTAATTAATACTAAAAATAAATAATAATTGTAACTGTCGAAAATTCGGAAATATATCAGATAGCGATTAATTGACTGGCGATGAATCGGCCGGCATCGGCATCGAACTGGCGGCATCGAAACGGCGGCGATGAAACGTCCTAGACCCGATTAAACATATATTTTTAAAATAATACTTCTTCCCAGCTTATCTTGATATAACATAGTAGAAAAAAATTACTTACCATATTGTTAAAATGGTCCCAGTTCCTAAATTAAATCCCGTCATTTGTGCTAAAAATACTGTAGAGGATGCAAGAAATAAAGCGGTTCCATCCATATTAATGTTAGTGCCTATCGGCATTACGAATCTTGTAATTGAGGAATGGATTTTTAAGTCATTATCTAATACGTTAAAGTTAACTGGTAAAGCAGCAGCTGCAGAGGCTGTTGCAAATGCCGTTACCGTACCTAAAATATTACGTACAATATTAAAAATGAATAGCGAAATATGCAAGAAGGCCTACGTACTATTATAGTAGGGGAGACCGGGGCAAAAAGGACCCCCTAACACTTTTTTACTTGTATCTGCCAAACTTAATAAGCACTGAAAACACCACCCTAAATAGGTTTGAATAACATTCTTTACTATAATGCTTAACAAAAAATGCAAATAAAGTAACACGTTTAAAGGGTCGTCTTCACGCTACGTCTAATTGTACGTTTTGTGTGTTATACAAAACGTACCTACGACAAAACGTACGTTTTGTCAATAAGCGGATTTAATTTTTTCGATTCGACAAGACGTACGTTTTGCTGTTTTCATGCTACGTCTTATTGTACGTTTTGTGTGATAGGACAAATCCTATACATTTTTTCGATTCTACAAGACGTAAAGACGTACGTTTTGTCGTAAGTTTTGTATGACACACAAAACGTACAATAAGACGTACCTAGCGTGAAAACGACCCTTAAAAAAACTACAACTTAAAGTGAAAATGACATCCGGTCCTGTATACCCCAGTATGCGGGGAAAATGGGACCATCAGTTAGTATTTGCAAAATTCGCATAAAAACATATCTTCGTCTTGTTTCACACCAACACATGCATATTGTGCCCATTTATTGCATTTCTGACACTTTATCCAGCCCTCTTTTTCTTGTTCTGACTATAAGCTTCATTGAAATATTTACATAGGTACAGTCCTAATCTGAATGTTCACTACTGTCTCTGTAATCCTTCACTGGCTGTTTTTTCTTTGGCAAAAGCTTCAAAATTTGAACTTTGTTCTGCAATTCTTTTGGGGTGCTTGTCAAAATTTTCGATATCTCCTGTTTAGTAGGTATTGATTTTGTGCTTCTCCTTATATTGGCTGAGTTCTGGAGACAGCCGTTGAAGTATGTCTGTAAAGAACTAGCATTGATCATTGATAGCATCAGCCTGCTTACTCTTACTGGTACCACGTTGAGGAGAATAATTATCAGATCTACCAGTTGAAGTTGCAGACAATTGCTGATTTGGAGTGGCAGATCTAGGAGAGCGAATGATTTTAGATTGCTGCAATGCTGACGTGGACAAATCTTCCTAGATGCAAGTTGTAAGTCAGTTTCTTAGCTTTCAGCTAAATCAAAAGCAATTCTACAGACATCAAGTGGTGTAAGTCCGTAAAATCTATTTTGAATATCGAAAAGATGTTTTACTAAAATTTTATCTTCTTCGCTAAAAACAGGCTTAAAACGGCCCCGGGAGGGTACCTGAATGGATCCGTTATCAGCCCTTACTAATTTTAAGCGTCGTATTAAGCAAGTTTTTGAAATCTTCCATTTTTACGAACAGCGATGGTAGCCTCGTTTGCTGTAGCTTTACTCCATTTGGGCGAAGCCTTTTTATTCTTGTAATTCCTCATCTGAAAAGATATCGTACATTAAGCAATTTTGTTAAACGAACAGTGGCATATAGGTACAGCGATCTTATATGCCCCAACGTACGTGGTCTTCGTTGCCCCATTTCACACGAAAAACATTATCAAGCATAAACTCAACAAAAAATTAAATTAAGTTAAATAAGTTAAATTAACGATTAAAATGCGTGACATAAAGATGAGAGATGTGTACTTGCACATATTTAAAGCAGCGGGCTTTTGTATACCTACTATATTTTGTAGTAAAATATCATAAGAGTATAGTAAAAATTAGAAAACTTACTTTAACTTATTAAATTATCTTATAAAATTGACCCTTTGTATTATCTGCGTCCACTGACTCTATACTGAAGCATGGTTTACAGTTGCCAACCTCCACTAACAAATTCAGCACGAAATTCAAATTAATCATATCATATATGTCAATGTTCCTATATGCTACGGTCTCCCCTATATTGTGCAATGAGCATTTAAGAGGCTACATCAGAGCGTCATCAAAACTGAAAACGCGGTCCAAGATTGTGGCTTTAATTTAAAATATTTTGTCGAGATATTTGGCACACATATTCGTAATATAATAAAGAATGGCGGTACAAAGCCAAATTTTAGAAATATGTTCTTCTTCTTCAAGTGCCCTGTCCATTGCAAACATTGGCAATCAACATGGCAATTCTGATTTTGCTTGCGGGACTTCTGAATAGTTCAACTGATGTGAGCCCGAACCACTTCCGCAGATTTTGGAGCAGAATTTTGGAGAAATATGTTAGTATGTGGAAATTACTCTATAAATAAAATATTACAAAAACGAGCCTGTACCGCCATTAAGAAGAACAAAAAAATACACTTTCTTCAAATAAACTTTTTTATCCCATTCCTAGATTTTGTGTCACATTGGAACTACTAAAATTGATCATCTATTGGGACCGTGCAAGTTCGGAAAAGCGACACCTGGTTTCATAGCTCGGCAATTTTTTTCGCACTTTTAATTATATTGGCCAATCATATTGGTCCAGGTTGCTGGATAATTGTCAAGGCCATAGCCCAAAAAAAATTATAAGAAGAAAAAGTAAGATTTAGGTTATGTTATTAAAAGGTAAACAATTGTATGTAGTAAATAAAATTAATTATTACAATGCAGTACTGCCAGCAAAATACTTCCTTTCTCCCCTTCCTTATACCCTTTCAGGTGTCTGATTTGGATTTAGTTTAGCTAAATATTATCTATTTCCTTTCCATTTAGAGAGGTCACGTTCCATGTCGCTATTCCTATTTGTTCTGATTCGTCATTTACAAAATTAGTATTTGATTTTTCATTATTAGGGAGCTTTTGTTGCTACGTAACGTAACGCATCTCCGTATACGTAAAGCAACTAACGTGTTGTAGAGGATGAATGTTAAAATGGGTAGTTTTTGTAACTGCCTTAACGTAAGGTAAAGCAAATCGTAAAGTCATTTTTAAATTCCGTTGACATTAAAAAAATAAAACAATGTTCACACAATATACAATTAATATACAAATGTAAAAAAATTACATTTAGGTTAGGTTACATTTTTTTTTATTTTTGTTTATACCTACTTTTTAGTTGTAAATTATTGTACCTACATCAGAATTCCAGTATAATGTAAATAGTTTGGTAATATTTATTTGCAAATTTTACTGAAACTAGGTCATTTGTTTATCTAGTTATTAATTGTGGTGATCACTGTATTTCTTAAACTAATACAATATTTGTTTGTTTTGCTTTATTAATAGAAAACTTAAAAACAATAAAATTTTAAATCTATTATGAAGTTCCAATTTCCAATTACAAACACAGAATTATTTTACTCAAATAGACTAAACCAATAACCAATATAACCTTAAAATATTTATAAACGGGTAGTACGCTGATGAAATGTTGATTTGGTAGGTAATCGGGCAAGATCCTCGTGTGCATTCGGTGACTTTCGTCTTGATAGGGATGCGTTCTCACGTACGTATCAGAGCGTTACTTTAGGTAATACGTATCGAGATAAGGGAGTTCAACCATTACTGCGCAAGCGTATATGTCAAAAAGATGCGTTGCGTTTACGTATTTGTGTGTACAAAAACTCCCTATTGTTACTACTACTACTACTACTTATACTTTTTTTTTGAGGTGGTAAATATTCTAAATACCGTACCTAGCCGCGTCCACTTAAGGATGGCTAAGCGTGTGTTGGATTCAGAGAAGAAGAGTTTACCCCCATGCATTTCCTCCTAAGAAGTCCTGCCTACGGACACCCTCTGGCTAACTGCCTACCAACTAAAATCCACCCCCTTCTCCCCCGGTGCACACGGTACAAATTCCTTGGCGGATGTAACTTCGAGTGCAACGGGGCAGTCTGTCATGCCTAATACGGCTCAGATAACTTTTCCAAAAGGAGAAAAGAAAACAATGTATACAACAAGCAAATAATTATCTATATGATGTCATGCTTAAAAATATACACATATTTACAAATACGCACGTTCATACATACATAGTACACACAAACACATATATACATATATCTTCGTCGCTTCGTCCGTCGTTTAGTACCATCAATCTAGTATAAGTCTATCCACCTTGATCCTCTCTCGCTCTCTCAAGCGTCTCCTTTTTCTTCATAATTTCGGTTATCAGATCTACCACTAAATTAAAGTTATCTTTGCTTTGCAAGGATTTTTCCATAATGTTATCAATGGAGATTTCTCCTAACCTTGTTTTTAGAATCAGTCTCTCTCTTTTAAAGAGCCTGCAGGCAAATATATAGTGTTGAGCGTCGTCTCTGACGTTGCATTCTAAACATTGGTCATCTACTGTCTTCATGATAACATACTTATACGATCTAAAGGAACCATGGCCGGTGAGAAACTGTGTAAAATAGTAATTTAATCTTATATACTTACATGCAGACCAGGCCACCACATCTGGAATGAGCCTTTTGGTCCATTGAGCCTTTTCGATTTGTGCCTCCCATTCGCCTTGCCATTCTTGGTACATCTGTCTTCTTACCTCAGACTTTATATGGGGCAAGTGGCCGTAATCATTGGCATATAATAGCATTCTTTCTTTGGCTAGGAGGTGAATGGGTAGTGTACATGATATGGCCTAAAGGGCAATTGTCGAGTTAGTCCGGTACGCACTTATTAGTCTCAAGAGGGGTTTTCTTTGCGATTTTTCTAGCATATCTTTATACTTTGTCATTCTCAAAACTTCGTACCATATGGGGGCACCATACAGAAGAGAAGAATGCAGTACCTGAAGGTGTACATCCTTCTTTTATGACTCCTTGGTCCGCCGATATTTGGCATGATCTTTGACTTTGACAGTCCTTCCTTCTGCTTTCTGGACTATTTTACTCAGATCTTTGGTATATCTAAGACCTGTATCCAGGTGTATGTTCAAGCATTTAGTACAATTTGTCGGCTCTATTCTTGTACTATCTACCATGAAAGTTAGATTGGGTCGTTTTCTTGGGCCTTTTAAAATGACAATTTCTGTTTTATGTGTAGCCAATTCGAGATCTTGTTCCCTCATCCAGTCATATACTTTCCTACAACTTTTATTCACTATGTCTTCTAAGTCCCAGTTCGTTTCAGTCTGAATCAGTAGCGCTAGATCATCTGCATACGCAATAGCTTTGACTTTACTTTCATAGGTAATTTCCAGAACCCCGTTATACAGAACATTCCATAATGTTGGTCCCAGTACGAATCCTTGCGGTACTCCTGCTGTGGTTTGCAGGTCTTTAGGCTTCGCCACCTGGACACACCTTTCATTAAGGTAGTTCTTAATTATATTACTTATACTAACTAAATGCATTTTTCACATCGAACATCACGAGAACGGCCCATCTTTTCCTCGTCTCTTTGACCGTGTCAGTTATTGCCTTTACCGCATATATTGTGGATCTGGATCTTCTAAATCCGTACTGTCTATCAGATATACTTCTGTTTCTTTGCAGATCCTCCTCCAGGCGATTCTTTATTAGATATTCATAGAATTTTCCCAGGCAATCCAACAGGCAAATTGGCCTGTATGAGTTGGCTATATCGGGGTCTTTCCCCGGTTTCAAAATAAGCGTTAATCTGGCCTGTTTAATATGGTCGGGGAACTCTTGCCTATGGAGGAGATTGTTGAAAATCCTCCTGATTATTTCAGGATATTTTCCAATGATGATCTTAATCGCTTCTGAAGGCACACCATCTGGACCAGCTGCTTTACCTACTTTTATATTACTTGCTGCTATTGCTATTTCCTCCGCCGAGAAGTCGTCGGGTCGAACAGTAACGTTGACTTGGGCGAATGTTTGACGAAGCTTTGTGGGAAAAAGTATGTTCGCTATTTCATTCCATTTTGGTGAACAGATGCTGTACGGGTTTTCTGACCCCAAAGTTTTTATTGTGATTCTGTATGCTTCTCCCCATACATCATTTTCTAGCGCTGTGCATAGATTTTGCCAACAATTACGCTTAGCCCTTTTGATTTCTCTGCCCAGTTCTTTCTCAGAACGCTTGTAATCGTCGATATTTTGCTGGGTCCTATACCTCTGTGCTGTTCGTCTGCACCTAAAACATTCGGCTCTTTTAGACTGAATCTCGTCATTCCACCAGTATGGGACTGTGGACGTAATATTCTCACGCGTTCTACTAAGAGTATGTGCGTTGACAATAGTCCGTCGGAGACTTTGAAAGTCAGTAGTATCATCCTCTTGTAGATTACTTATACCGGTCTTAAAGCATTCTATGTTGAAGGTAATTCTTTTTCTTCCTATCTTCATGACCTTTGTTCCAGTTTCGAAGACGATGTATCTATGATGCGTGTAGAGGTTGTCCTCCAACACATCCCAACCCATCAACTTCCTGGGCATAATTTCTACTTGCAAGGGTAAGATCAATATGACTTCGTGTTTCGCCTCTAACAAACGTCGGTTTGCCATTATTGATCACTACTAGGTCTCCTGAAAGTATCCAATCGTTCCACATCTCCCCTCGGTTGTCGTTTCTAGGAGACTCCCATATGATCGATTAGGTGTTTATATCGCCAGCCACAATAAAGTCTCTGTGTTGTTGAGACGTTTGTATGATACTTTCGACCTGTTGTTGGTAGCGCTCCCTAGTTAAGGGAGATAAAGCAGGCAATGATTGCCAAGTTATCTATTTTGATCATTACATGACCCTCTTTCTTTATGATTTTGCTGATGCACACGTTCTTGTTAACGGGGTATATGGCAACATCAACTTTCAAGTCGGCAATCCAGCCTTGGTTCTTAGTCATGTTCTTATTTGGCTCGGGGACAACCAGTAAATCAGCTCCAATTTCGAGGGCTTTAGTATAAATCATATGGTGTGCCATTTTGGCCCTCCCGATGTTCACCTGGAGTATTTTAAGTCTTTTTTTTTCATAGCGAAGCCATTGCAGAGTTTTACCCCTGTCTTAGTTTAAGGTTAAAGGATCGGTGGAGAGTATCGCCTTATACTAGACCGTCTATATCTGACGAGGACGCTGCTACTTAAGTAGCATCACCCAGTTCTTGATTCTGGGTCGCGGTGTGTGTGGGGCTGGAGAGCGATGTGGAAGGTTCCATTTCCACATCTACTCCGACATTGGGCGTATCAGCGAGGGTGACGGTTTTCATATAATCAGTTACGGAAATTTCAGATTTATTGCCCGGCATCGGGATATCTTGTTTTTTAAGTTTTGGCTTTTAGGCCTGTCTGGCCATCCTCAGGGCATCTCTGAATTTAGGACAGGCCATACTGCCACGCCTGTGCCCCTCATCGCACAAGACGCATCTTGCCGCAGCCCGACAGGACTCCGTATCGTGCCCGGTTGCCCCGCAGCCATAGCAAGTACCGGTCCTATCGGGGCTGGCACACACATCCCGAGCGTGGTCGAAGGCCCAGCATTTATTGCACCTGGGGACCCGGATACGTTTCTCAACCTGGCATCGGACGATGCCCACCTTTACCGTCTCTCTCTGGAGAATACAATCAGCCGCCTGTTTGGTGAGGATGACTGTAGTCGCTAGGGTGTTACCCCTAAATGGCTTCATCTCTTTGATTCTATTCGGTTCTTGACATCTACCAGTGTAAGCCTCGAGTGCTTCTTTAAGCTCCTCTTTACTAGTGTCCTCCAACATGTCTTTTAGATGGACGGTTACGGTCTTATCTTCTTCATCAAGCTGAAGGGTGCGTAACCCACTACCTTTGTTGGCCAGGGCGTCTCTAATCTGTTTTAGGGCGGCCTGGTCCTTATCTATTGTGATAAGGAGCTTACTGTCCTTGGTGCTACACAGCGTTCTGATTGACTCTGTGGCTCCCGTGGTCTTAACCGCCGTTTTGACCGAGCTTAATAAAACTTTGTACGATGTGTTTTTCTTGGACACAATCATACCATATGTGGAGCGGTCCTTCCTCATTGCAGTGGTATAGATGTTTATTGTGACCTAGGTATTTCGGAATATCACCTCACGCAGTTACTGGAGCCCGACTACCGTAATAAAACTAAGGTGGCGCAGCGCAACTACCGCTTCCGGGCCGACTTCCTCTCGGATCTGGTTCCAGACGCTCATAGAGAACCCACTCGTCCAACGTAAGATTAACCCTTATAACCTTGTGTACCTTAGACAAGGAAAAAAGAGAGGATGGGTAACACTCATTTAACACACACGTTCCAAAAGTGAAGCCAGTTTTTGGTTTGTTTGTCACCAAAAACATGGCGGTCACGTCAAAAATAACAATGGGTTGCCAGTGGTGGGTGTTCGTTGAAGGTTAAAATTTCATAAAAAATAAAGTAAATCATCATCTAAAATTCGTAATAAAAACATATGTATGTATTGAAACATATGTACGTAATATGAGCAACTTAGTAAAACATTTACCGTACACAAATTCTTCATTTTAAATACATTTCGTGTTTTTATTTTAAATACTCAATGCATAACAATACCCCAAAGATACGTCGATGATCAAAATCTCTGGTGTCGGTTTGGCTTCACTTTTGGTCATAGGATTACTCGTCCTCTCTCTTTCCTTGTCTAAGTTGTGTACCAATCCCGCCGATGTTTTAGGGTTAGAAATCTGTATCTTAATGAAAATCGGTATCATAATGAAGCCCGTTATGATACGGGGATTCAAATCATAATTGATATATATTAAAGTATTAGAGCGAAAATCCAGATTTTTTCAATTTGTTATCTGCTTCTGAACCTCCTTAATATCTGTCTTCTTCTTTCAAATCTTTATTCCTTGTACCTGCAGATGTTTTTTGACGATAAATTTTTTTGAATGGTCACTTATTTAAGTCCTGCCTTATTATTCTACGCACAGTTGTACGTTTAATGTTTGTTATTTTTGATATTTATCTTGAACTAATAACATCATTTTGCCCAACATTGTCAAGAACTTACCATGGCAATATTTTCATGACTTCTGTCAGTTTTTGTTCTTCCTCGCCCTGATTTCGTTTTAATAGAACCATCATTTTCTCTCAAAGGTTTAAGAAGTAACTGACCGTGTCCACTTTCCAGTTACACTCCGGTAACATTTTTACAATTCTTTCGGCCCCATAATTTTTTTCACCTAATGACTTTATTAACATTTTATCTTCAATTGGTAGGTAATCTATTTTTAATAATAGTCTGGGCTGATTATCGGAGAATAGGCCATTTTTGGGAAAAGTTATTTACCAGCAATTTTATTGCTGGAATCGAATTATAAGATCCTATATATTAATAATATAGGTATGCAAAGTCCTCAGATAGTGTGCTACTTTTTTTATAAACAAAATGGCGCCCGAAAATCGTGTTTTTTCAATTATTGCTCTATAACTGCGAAGATTTTAACTTTACAACAAAAACACACAAATAAAAATTCACCGTGATTAAATTCTGCATAGAGACGTGTTTTTCCCGATCTGCTCCGACGAAAATTTTCCTCGGAAAATGCGGGTTTTCCCAACAAAATCTTTAATTTTCAAAGAAAGTTCTAGACAAGTAATTATCTACCAATAATTAAATAATTGGGTGACTTAAAAGCCTTCTTGGTTTAGATTATAGTGAAGCTGGTGAAAATTAAACTAACATTTTAGCAGAGATTCAGAAGCTGGTGAAAATTAAACTAACATTTTAGCAACAATTCAATTGTTAATTAATAATTTACGGTCGCAATAATAACCAAAATAATTATGATACACTGATTAAACTTTGAAATCTTATAAAGATGAGATGCCTATTTAACATTTTGTCGACAAAATATAATTTTTTTATTTTTTTGCAAAATCTTTAAATGTTAAAAAAAATAGTTATAAACAAATTAACGTTTCTCAAAAAGTTTTTATTATATTATAATTTAAAAAAATAGCTAAAATGCGTACTTCAAATATCTTGAAAATGAATGCTTTAAAACTTTTTTGCAACCATTTTCAAAAAAGTTATGAAACAGCAAAATAAACATATGATTACTACTGTGTTTATAATTTTTTTTAATTCTTTCAAAGCGTAGAAGTGAGTTTAAAGTACAAGCTAATTATTTACAAAAAAATATCGATTATCAGTTTAATGGTTACATTTTAATTAAAGATTATAAATATATTATTTTGTAATTTACACGCGTGAAAGTAGACTAATACAGTACAGTAGCTAAAATTTTCACTCGGAGCGACGACCGGCCGCGCAACGTACACTTTTAATAAATAATGTATGCTGCGTGTCAGTCGCTTCGAGTGAACATTTTAGCTCCGACTCTGTATCAGGCCTACTTTTGCGCTAAAAATTACAAAAAAGTATTTTTAATCTTTGATTAAAATATAACCATTTTACTAATTTTTGACATTCTTTGTGAGTAATTAGTTTGTACCATAGACTCATATTTAGGCTTTGAAACAATTAAAACAAATTATAAACAACGGAGAAATCGTATATTTACTTTGCTGTTTCATAACTTTTTTGCAAATGGTTGTAAAATTTTTTTTAAAGCATTCATTTTCAAGACCTATGAAATACGCATTTTAAGTAATTTTTAAAATTAGAAGATAATAAACAATTTCTGAGAAATGTTAATTTGTTTATAACAATTTTTTTAAACATTTAAAAATTATGCAAAAAAATGAAAAAATTTATATTTTGTCGACAAAATATTAAATAGGCATCACACCTTTATAATCTTTCTAAGTTTGATCAATGTCTCATGATTATTTTGGTTGTTATTGCGACTGTAAATTGTTAATTAACAATTGAATTATTGCTAAAATATTCGTTTCATTTTCACCGGCTTCTGAATTTATAATCTATACCAAGAAAGCTTTTATTTCACCAAGCTATATAATTATTGATAAATAATTACTGGCCCAAACAATTTATTTGAAAATTCGAGATTTTGTTGGGAAAACCCACATTTTCCGAGGAAAATTTTCGTCGGAGCAAATCGGGAAAAACTTGCCACTATGTAGAATTAAATTGGGGTGAATTTTTATTTGAGTGTTTTTGGTGTAAAGCTAAAATCTTCGGAGTTATAGAGCAATAATTGAAAAAAATACGATTTGTCGGCGCCATTTTGTTTATAAAAAAAGTTGCACACTATCTGCGGACTTTGCATGCCAATATTAATAATATATAGGATCTTATAATTCGATTCCAGCAATAAAATTGCTGGTAAATAACCTTTCTTTGTACTTTACTAATTAGTCCAGCGTATTATAACTATTTTTTTTTCAAAATTTAAAGATTATGCAAAAAAAAGAAAAATTTATATTTTGTCGATAAAATATTAAATAAGCATCTCATCTTTATAATTTTTATAAGTTTGATCAATGTATCATTATTATTTTGTTTATTATTGCGATCGTAAATTGTTAATTAACAATTGAATTGTTGCTAAAATATTTGTTTAATTTTCACCGGCTTCTGGAATTACAATCTATACCAAGAAAGCTTTGATGTCACTAAGTTATTTAATTATTGATTAATAATTATTTACTTAAAACTTTATTTGAAAATTAGAGTTTTTGTTAGAAAAACCCGCATTTTCCGAGGAAAATTTTCGTCGAAGCAAATCGTGAAAAACAGATCTCTATGCAAAAATTAATTGCGGTGAATTTTTATTTAGGTGTTTTTGTTGTAAAGTTAAAATCTTCGGAGGTATAGAGCAATAATTGAAAAAAAAATACGATTTGTCGGCGCCATTTTGTTTATAAAAAAGTAGCACACTATCTGCGGACTTTGCATACCTGTATTATTAATATATAAGATCTTATAATTCCATTCCAGCAATGAAATTGCTGGTAAATAACTTTTCCATGAATTTTGCTAATTAGCCCAGAGTATAATGACAACACAAAACTAAACACACTAATTGTCTGTTGACAGTTGTAGTGCGCAACGTGAAAATTTTGTTTCGTCGCCTAACAAACAAGAGCGAAAGCTAGTAGAATTCTTAAAAACATTTGCGATGGCAAAATAATAGATAATAATAGTGAAATTTGGAAGAAGGAAATAAACGGACGTAAGCTTCTAAACTAGTCTTAAAATGTAATTAATAAATATTCAAACGACCGCCTCTGCTTAGCAAACTACAATTTTAGTAACTTTTTAATTTATTCATCAAAATAAGCTTAAACTCAAATAAAATTAGTATAAATTAAATAAATATTTTCAATACTTTTCAAACGAGGTATCACTTGCCATAAGGTCCTTAAAATTATCGGTCACAGTGGCGCTGTAACGTCATCTGTCACGATTACTTCACCTGTTGTGACTAGTTGCGAAGCCTACATCCGTTTATTTCCTCCCTCCAAATTTTACCATTATAATTATAACCGTTCAAAAAATACGAGGGAGGGACCGGACTTTTGACTAGCATTGTATGTTTCAAATTTCATAAAAATTGGACCAAAACTAAAAAAGTAATTTGGGGATAAAATGGGTTCTACAAAATGTTATCCCACCGTGTATTTATAAAAAAACATACAGCTTATCCCAAACCCTTTTTTTAATGGGTCATTAACTTTGACGACATAAAACATTTTAAGAATGTCTCGCATCACTGCATGACATTTTAGTTAACTGACAGTTTTCAGAATATTTATATTTATGTTTATATAAATATCAATATTTATATAAATATTTGCCAGAATATTAATATTTAAAATATTTTAAAGAAAAATTAAATAAATATAGAATACAATTTCACTATACATACAATGTCCGAATATACCAATGACATAAAATATTTATATTTACGTCGTTGACAAATTTCTAACCTAGAATTACAATTAATTTTACAAGTCATTTTATCCGTTAACATTGTGAAACTACTGTCACGATATATTGCTTTTGTTTCAAATTATCTTTATTCGCATCATGGATTGTTATCTATTTAGAGTACTTATTGTAATTGTCAACCAATTATAAATCTATAAGTGTAAGTTGCTTTAATATGGAAATACCCTTCAACGAATACATAATTTTCGAAGTTTTATGTATAATAATCACGGAGGTACGTTTTTTTCTGTCATTTCCAACTTTAATGCGTTAGAGCGAATTCGACAAACTATGACGCACTGAAAAAACGGTTTGGGATCAACTGTATGTATGTTATTAAACAAACAAAATTCTTACCTTGAGTAAATGCTAAGTAGTATTTGAAGGGGTTCTTCCGTACAAAAAAGTAATAAACGGGTTGTAAAATTATAAGTTGCGACAGAAATACTCCTATGAGAATTGTTGCAATGAACCATCCCAACTGAGATATAACTAATACTATGTCAGTAACTGAAACAATTTTTGCAGCTATAATACTACATATTCCAAGTGGGGTTATCCAAACAACACCTTTTACCATTTTCATTATAACTACGAATATTGTTGAAAAGAACTCCTTGACTACGTTTCCTTTTTCTTCAATTGTACCGAGAATTGAGCCAAATATAATGCAAAAGAAAACAATACCAATGTTATTGGTTCCAGGCCTGAAAATAATCCAATCAGCCTCGTTAAATTATAATTGTACAACAAATATTTGTTTCAATTATTTTATACAAGATGCGACTACAAAATACAACTGACACTTCGACTATAACGGACTAGGGATGGCAAAAACAAATAATTACACATCGATATATCGTATCGTATAATACATCGAGTGAAGATATCGATATACGATATATATCGGAGAAAATATATCGATATATGCAATATATCGATATATCATTCTTCTCCTCGCTGTATTTTCTTTGGTTTAACTTGATTAAAAAGCTCCACCATTTGTTTTAAGTGGGCGTATAAATTGGATGTATTTACTGATATTTTAAAACCCTGGAGAAAAAATTGCGAGATTGTTCTTTATTAATTTTATTAAAATGCAACCAAACATTGCTTTTGGGTGGATCCATTATTGTTTCTTGTTATATTATTATTAACTACACAAATATTCAATAATAGGTACCTACTTGGACCAATTCTCGATGGTAGATAGTAGATGATAGATGGTAGATGGTAGATATAAAACGAAATGTTGGATTCCAACACCAGTAATGTTGACAACTTGAGTTTTAGGGTTTTAGTAAATAGGTACAATAAATAAAATTATTATAAAACTTAATAGAACGTACTACGTGAACTTGACAAATGTTAAATTTTAAATCGTTTTATTACGGTTTACATCTTCTTAACGTGCTCTATCAAGTCCCCTTGACGTTGGCGATTAACATGGTGAAACTGTCTCTGTCTCGAGCTATTCTAAATAGTTGTTCTGCATTCTTTATTCCTGTCCACTCCCTGATATTCTTCAACCAAGAGGCCTGCCTTCTACCAATTCCTCTGCGTCCTTCGATTTTACCCATCATAATAAGTTGAAGAATATTCTACCGGTCTCCCCTTACTACGTGTCCAAAATAGGCCATCTTTCTATATTTGATGTTATCAAGCAGCTCGCGGGCAGCATTTGCTCCCTTAAGGACTGCCACATTTGTCAGAATAGCCGTCCATGGTATTTTCAGTGTACGTCTGTGCAGCCACATTTCAAAGGCCTCCAAACGATTATTGGTGAATATTTCTAATGTCCATGCTTCGATATCATACAAAAGGACTGACTAAATGTAACATTTAATCATGCGCTTTCGAAGTTGAAATTGCAAGTTATCAGTACAGAAGAATGACCTCATTTTTTAAAATGTCGTGCGGGCTATCTGGATTCTACATTTTATATCTTTATCTGGATCTAGTTGTTCAGTAATATGGCATCCAAGATATTTAAAACTGGGTACTCTTACGGTTTACATAGAGTGGCCTATTGAAAAACATTGTTAAAAGTTAAAAAATATATGGTACTATACCTGAAATTTTAAGGGTAGGTATACGAGATTCAAATTAAATAATACTGGCCGAAAATGTTGATTTTAATATTTCTTTAGTATAGTATACTAAGCGTCTCAAAAAAGTAGGGATATAGTCGGTTAGCTAAACTCATACACAACTGGCTAGTGATTTTAGTGGGTAATTTTTTTGTTTTTTGCCAATTTTTTTTGCCAAAATTGGCAAAATTACTAATTATTTAGTAATTATTAACTATTTAGTAATTATTTTTTGCTAATTTTAGTAAATTGGCAAAATTACTGACTAAAATCACTAGCCAGTTGTGTCTGAGTTTAGCGAACCAACTATATCAGAGCTTCCCAAACTGTGCGTCACGACGCCCTGGGGCGTCGCCGAGTTGTCCCAGGGGCGTCGCGTGTCAGAGCGGACTGTTAATACAGAAAATATATTTATTACAATACTCATATCCTGCAATTGGCAGATAAAATTACTGGGTTTCTAACTAAGTTGCTCTTATGGAAGATAAAATTAGAAGATCAAGAAATTGACTGTTTCGCTGCTTTACAAGGTATTCTACAAGAAAACTCGATAGAAATCCTCGATCCCTCTTTAAAAAATATGTTTACATAACACTTGTTATCATTGAGCGAACACTTTGAGAAATATTTTCCCGAAGATCTGGAGTAATATGATGGGTCAGAAACCCTTTCCAGTTATCCACATTATCGACACTTTCAACAGAGGAAGAAGAACAACTGACAGAATTTTCCTGTGAATCCAGCCTACAGCTTCAATACGACAAGGACACACTGTTTGAATTATGGAGCTCAGTTTCTCATGAATATCATGCCATCAGCACTGCAACATTAAAGGTTTTATTACCATTTGTGACTTCGTACTTGTGCGAAACGGAATTTTCTGCAGTGACAGTAATTAAAAACAAGTACAGGTCAAACATAAACTTAGAAAAAGAAATGAGAGTGGCAATTTCCAAATTGGAGCCCCGGTTTCATAAGCTGTGCTCAAAAAAGCAAGCACATCCGTCACGTTAACCAGCCAGTTACATAAAAAATATCCCTTTTTATTTTTGGACCTATTTTTTGATTTCGTTCTTAATTGCTAACAAAAATATAAATGTTCAAATAGTTTTTTTTTTTGTTATAACTATAACCTGTTACTAGGCTAGTACTTACTAAAATTGGTAAATTTTATTGGGGGTTGGGTTGAGAGACGTCGCAAAAAAATTGCAAAGACTCAAGGGCGTCACAGTACGAATAAGTTTGGGAAGCCCTGAACTATATAATTTATGTTATAAGATTTTATTATAATTTTATATATTGCCAATATGGTATATTAATCCTGTGGGCGATACATTGAATCTCAAATATCGATATATTTTCCGATATATCGAAAGTTGAATATCGATATAAAAATATCGATACAATTTTAAAATATATCGATATATTTAATGTATCGATACATCGATCGTTGCCATCCCTATAACGGACACCGCTTAAATCTTATGTAAAATGCAATCAAATTTACTTGACTGAATTGTGATTAATAACGGCGTAATAATCTTACATAACCATTTACAAATATGTGGTGGATTTTACAAATATTCAAAATATCTCGGTAAAAACTGGCTTATCGAAAAAGTACAAAGAGACAAAAAAGTCTTAAAACAATGTGTTTAACTAATACCACAACAATAATTTAATTTTAACGTAAACAAAATTTTGGGGGTGTTTAAGGGAACAAAATCCCCTAAAATTTCAGTACACTGTTAACAGAGCACACGTCATACCTACAGCCGCGAGGGTAGAAGGGTCTAAAGATTATATTACGTCGGAAAAATTAAAGAACACCCATCCGTCATCGATGATATGCATACGAATCTAATCAAAAATTTCTAGTCAAAACAAAGTCTAAACTATGTTAATACTGAAAATAAACGGATGTGACTACTATCCCACCGTACGATTTTTCGCTACGTAAGAATGTGTCAAAAATTTTTTGTGATGTTATTGTTTTTCTGATAATATATATTTATTGGTGATAAATATTACTATTACTACCGTAATTAATTATTTGATATATATTAATAATACAAAAATAATGAGTAAGCAAATATATGTAGTATTATGAATTTTTCCATGTTAAAGTTGCCAGTGGACGTAAATAGTAATAGGAATTTAATAGTAATAGTAATAGGAATTCAAAACACTGATTTTAATTCATACAAATCAAAAATTTTATGTAATATAAAAAATAATTCGTCTAAAGTGGAAGTAGTATTTATATGGGCAAAAGGGCATGCCGGTATACTGGGTAATGAGAAAGTGGATGAGTTGGCCAAAGATGCAATAAAAAATGGTGTGATCCTAACTCAGATCTTATCGACAGATGCAATAAATGACGTCAAAGATAGAATAAATAAAATATCGAAAAAACAATGGAAAAATATTTCAAGCATATCAAAAAATTTATATTTTTCTTTACATCAAGAACTTCCTCCGCCACCTGAATACATATTTAAGTATAACCTGCCAAAGCAAGATATTTCTACTATCGTCAGATTAAAAACTCGACACGGAAAATATGAGGCACATCTGCACAAATTAGGAATAGTTAATTCATCAGTCTGTTTTTGTGATAATGTTTCGATTAGAGATTTGAACCATGTTTTCTTTGAATGCAAAATTAACGAGAGATATATAAATCAATTGTATTACAATTTACGACAAACACAAGTTCACGTTCCAATTAGTATAGAATATCTACTAAGTTGTCATAAAATGGAAATATTTAAATTACTCATAAACTACTTGAAAGAAACAAATATAGTCATTTGAGTCAGATAGGTGGGAATATAACAAAACTAATAAATTGAGGTAAAAATAAAATAAAAATCTGTGGTTAACGGACCAGCATCCAAGCCATTTTTTCACACACACACAGTAATAGGAATTTAAAAAATGTCGTTTATGTCAGCTGCATTAAGTGATTAAAATGAAAGTAAACTTAATGAATTCAGATCATTAGGTATCCAGATCATTTTTCAGACATTATCTGCAAATAAATGTACATTCGAAAAAATGTACTAATCTGTAATTTCATACACTAAGGGCCGGTTGTTCGAACGCTAATCAACAATGATCACTATCAAATATTTAATTACTGTCACCAAAACTGTCAATGTCAACTTGTATTGGGTTGCTGAAAACATAATTGATTAAAATTATGAGATTAGTTAATCAATTAACATAACAATTATTAACATAATTGATTAAGTAATTTCAGATTATGTTTTCAGGAACCCAAACAAAGTTGACATTGACAGTTGGTGACAGTAATTAAAGATTTGATAATGATCATTGTTGATTAGCTTTCGAACAACCGGCCCTAAGGGCCGGTTGTTCGAACGCTAATCAACAATGATCATTATCAAATATTTAATTACTGTCACCAAAACTGTCAATGTCAACTTTGTTTGGGTTGCTGAAAACATAATTAATTACAATTATGAGATTTATTATTAATTATGTTAATAATTATTGTTATATTAATTGATTATAGACTCCACAGACTTTTTAACAACCCAAACAAAGTTGACATTGACAGTAATTAATTATTTGATTATGATCATTGTTGATTAGCGTTCGAACAACCGGCCCTAAGACCCGGTTGTTCGAACGCTAATCAACAATGATTATTATCAAATATTTAATTACTGTCACCAACTGTCAATGTCAACTTTGTTTGGGTTGCTGGAAACATAATTAATTACAATAATTATGAGATTTATTAATCGATTATGTTAATAATTGTTATGTTAATTGATTAACTAGTTTCATAATTGTAATCAATTATGTTTTCAGCAACCCAAACAAAGTTGACATTGTCAGTTGGTGACAGTAATTAAACATTTGATAATAATCATTGTTGATTATAATTAAGTCCCCTTAATAACCATCAAATAACAACAGCCCTCATTCGTACGTCAATCAGTTGATTGTAATCAATTATGTTAATTATCATTATGATAATTAACATAATTGATTGGCTAATTAATTATTAATTAACATAATTGATTAATAAATCTCATAATTGTAATCAATTATGTTTTCAGCAACCCAAACAAAGTTGATATTGACAGTTGGTGACAGTAATTAAATATTTGATAATGATCAGTTGATTCCATTTTTGATTAGCGTTCGAACAACCGGCCCTATGATTGAAAAGTCAGAGTAATATGTACACGTTTGACGAACTCATAGACAGAACTTAACCATATTGACAGATGATTACTTACAAATTTTATTGACGTATTTTAATTAAATAAATACTTATCAAACCAAAAATACAATATACGCTATGAGCTCGTAGGTAGAGGGGATAATTAAAAATTCGCGAGCGCCAGTAGTGACAAGTCTGTAAGCTTTTACTGGAAAGACATAAATGTCAAAGTGATTAATTTAAAACATTGAAATTAAAAATATTAATAGGAAATAATATTAGTTGGTCAAAGCTGTGGTGTATATTTTACCTTAAATACACTTACGTTCTAAATACTGAATTTAAGTTTTTTTAATATTTCGTAATATGTAATTATAAATTAATCTAAGCGCCATCTACATGATAATTGTGAAAGTATCCGAAGTAAGAAATTAATATTTCATTAATATAACGTTAAAATGATTAGCAAAATCTTTAAAAATCGATTACAATTTAATTACTTTTTTGCGTTGTAAATATTAAGCGATAACAATTAAATAATAAATTAAAAAATTGCCGGTGAAATTTGCATTAGTAATCCGCTAGGAGCGACACCAGCGAAGCTCAGAACGTATAATATCAAAATAGCTCTTAAAAGAACTGAATTAATTCAAGTAAATACGACTGATTATTAAAATTTATAAACTCTACCGAACCTAAACCAGTTTCACTGTCAAAGTGACAGAAATCGAATCAGTCAGATTACAGTTGACCTGCACGATTACTCGAATAGTAGTTTATACAATCATTATCTCTACTCATGTTGAATGTTTTTCTAATAATGACATAAGTAGTATAAAAAAAAATTATTTCTACAGAAATAGTCAAGTGTGAGTTTAAATTTTCTACTAAATTAATATAACTACGTTGAACAATTGTATCGCCGCCTCACTCTGTCAATTATAAATATGTAACTGCGTATGTCTTGGATAACGTTTTTGCTTTGTAGACAACACTTAATAATCTATCTCTCTCGCTTGTTATTTATAGAAAAAGGCAGCAAATCCAAAATATGTGCTTGATCGTTCATGGGTATTCTTTCATTTTTCCGGCTGTAATTTTGTAAATAAATACGCATACAATTAGATTTTATCTGGTGGTCTGATAATTAACTTCCTTTGTCGATTGGGGCACTGCGATATCATCAAAACATTACTTCTAGAAATTCTGCCATTTTTTAGGCACACATGTCACATTTTAGCGCGATGCGGCCATTAGTATATTTTTGACAGCTACATAAAATTTATGTGTTTGACAGCTAACATTTCAAGACAAACTCATCGAATGGCAAAACGAAGCTAAATATTTAGGAGTCACAATGGACCAAAGTCTAACATTCACATCGCATGTCAACGCAACAGTCCAGAAAACAGCAGCGACAGAAGAGGACTCACAGGAAGGAAAAGCAAATCAGCCATGAAAATAAAATTAAGACTGATAAATAGCATTATACTGCCAATAATTACATACGCATCTCTTGCATGGTGTCACACAAGCCAAAGTAACAAAAAGAAGATACAAGCGGCACACAACAACTGCCTCAGAGAAGCTGCAAACGTGCCCAGATACGTCGCCGAACGGTTCTTATTTAGAGACTTAAAACAAATAAGAGTACTGAATATAATGGAGGAAAAGCCAGAACAAAATTTGCTGAGATAGAAGACCACCCAAACCGAATCCTGCAAGAGATATTAAGGTATGATGTGTACTATAGATGAAAACACAGAAGACCCAAACAGCAAATATTAGTAAATAGATAATAAAGTCTAGATAATCGTATCTCTATCAAAAGAAGACAACGTGCTCCCCTTTGGCATCGCATAATATTTATTAATGTTGATTTTTATACGTTTCAGACATCCCTCAAAAAAAAATTACAAAAAACTTAAAAAAAATGGCTCCGGCCACTAAAAAATATATTAACAAAACGGGCAAGAGCACATCCTCGAGCGTCAAGTCACCGAACTGGACGTAGCCAGCAAGCAATTCAGATCGAAGATAAGTCACTAGAGATAGCGGTAATAGAGCGCCTCATGCTGGCCTGCATTGATCGGGGTAGGATTTCATGTGGGAGTCCGTGTACCCAGGACTCTCACATGATAAGCACTTTGTTGATTGAGAGCACCTATAGCGCATCAGAGTGCTATTGGGGGGGAGGGGAGTGGATGGTCTGGAGCGGGGTGAAGTGATTTCCTCACCCCAATGAATTGTATCACCCGAATGTCATTCTCTAGGGGTGAGCAAGTCTCCCAGGCTGGGTTAAATCACTATTGCTTGCTTGTTTGAAAAAATGACGCATATGGAGAAAACTTATTTTTGATCTCTCATTAAAAACATTATTATGGTAGGGAAGACCAAGCGGGGATTTTTGCAGTTACTCGAGCACGTCAGATTATCACATGGGAGAATCCTTGTACCCTGTAAATGTACCCCTACCATATATTGGATCTTAATATAGGGGAGTTCGTTAAGGGGGGTCCGAAAAAAATTCTATTCTTAGAAAAACTTGAAATCGTCAGATTAAGATAAGGTAAGTTAAGTACATGCAGAACAGTGTATATTTCAAAAATCTGACGGTTTGAGCGGGGCGTAAGGCAATAAGCGAGTCACAAAGTTTCACAAGAAAAAAGCGAATATTTCGAGAAATAAAAGTCAGATCGAAAAACTAAAAAATAGGTGTTGTAACAATCTAACTCCTTACGCTGCGACCCTGGAGGGCGCATTTAATATTTCGGTCGTCGAGATCCAACATATGGGCTTTCAAAGGCCCTGTACTTTGTGAAGTTACCTACGTAATATATCGTGTGTCTACTGTGTGTGGTCTACTCTGACCGTAGTTTTATCTTTAATATTTAACAGATGTGAAAGACACAAAGAACCTATTTTCAGTTTCTGTTTTAGGGCTCTATTAGTCTAGGTAACTGGTGGCGCAACTAGTGGCGCAACTAGTGGGCCCACCAAATTGTGAGCACGGGCAACTGGTGGCCGAGAATAGCCACCAGCAAAAATAATAAAATGAATTGGAATTGGAAAAATAATCAAATGCAATTGGAAACTTGTTTGTTATCAATTTTACGAAAAAAAGTTATTCTTCATAAAATGCTCTTAATAGTATAAAATATAAGTTATATAATATAATAGATTCAAATTTTGTGAATTTTATACGAGGTATGTCAAAAAAGATGAATTTCGCTCAACAGTAAAATATCCTTATATTAAACAATATCGAAAAATGTTTTATAAAAAGTTGTTCGGAATTAAAAGCTATGTTTGAATATGCAATTACATTCTTCTAATTGAAATATTGTGAACTGTAAAGGTACTTTACTCTTGGACGAAATTCATATTTTTTAACATACCTCGTATAGAATTGATAAAAGTTTATATATTATGATTGCATCTTAGATTTTAGACCATATAAAGCTTTTTGTAAAAAATAACTTTTTTTCGTAAAATTAATAATAAAATACTTATAGATATTTGTAATAAAATGATGTTGGGTATCCGTAATTTAAAAAAAAAATGCATTTTTTTTTCAATTAGAATGATGTAATAAAATTAATGCGTCCCAAAACATAGTTTTTTTAATTCTTAACAACTTTTCATAATAACAATTTTCGATGTTGTGAAATCTAAAGGTACTTTACATACAATTTTTTTGACATACCTCGTATAACATAGACTATGCAGAGCATTTTATAAAGAATATTTTTTTTTTGTAAAATTGATAAGAAAAAGTTTCCCATATGGTTCCAAGTTACGTATGTCTATACTGTACCTATATATAAAAGCTCAATTTTTTTTTAAATTTTCCAATTAACGTCATATTCGGATTCAGCATAATCAAAAACAAAATAGAAACATTTTTGATCAAGGTAAAGTGATGAATTCACCGATATTTCTAAAATATAAAAAGAGCTTTTATTGTTTAAACAATGAATAAACAATTAACGGCTAAATCTGCGAGAAGAACTTTTTAATATAGCATATTTATAAATCAACAAAAAAGGTTTTAGAAAAATATACGCTTGTTAATAGAAAATATAGAAGTTAATAGAAAAGAAATACGAAGCACTCGATTACAATACAAATGAACTAGTGGTGGCCGACACCAGTTGCTCAGTCTAATAGGGTCCATATAACATAATGCCCCGGCTTGGTGGCGGAACCAGACCCGGTTACCCGGCTGGTGGACTGGTTCGGCCACCAGATCGACAACAATTTCTGGTGGCGCAACCAGTTGCCGTAGTCTAATAGGTCTCATTTACTTAAGTGCCCCGTGACGTCATGAGTCACTGGTGGAGCAACTTGGTGGCGTCACCAGTTGCCTAATATAATAGCGGCCTTAGTTAGTTAGCTTTCAGATTTTGTATCGTAAACACGAAAATACACCATTCGATCGTTTATCGTGACTTTCATTGTAATCAACCATAAAACCTGAGTTTAATCACCTAATAACGTTTATAGTGTTCAATATTTTTCAAAAATCTATCGAATAACACATTATTCGCCACGGAGAGGGGTGCGGGGTAAATTTAAAATTTTAAGTAGAAACCCCGCGATATTTCGCCAAAAAGAACACCAGATCGAAAGACTGCAAAATGAACCTATTCAATATTTTTGAAAAATCTTTCGAATAACAACAAGCACGACCCACAATGGAGGTGAGGTGGGGGGTTACTTTAAAAAATTAAATAGAAGCACCCATTTTTATTGGAGATTTGGATTCCTTGAGTAAAAATAAGAAACTTTTATTCGAGATATTTTTAGAATTATGGATCGCGCTATAATCGGAAGAAACCATTGTTGGAAATGGAAAATTAAATTAAAAAATGGAAAGTCTCCACTTAAATGGAAAACTTTACTTAACTTTTTTTGGTTTTAGGACCTACTATTCACAACCCAATAGGTCCGCATAACGCTCGAGTAACTGCAAATTTAGCATTCTTGCCTCCCCTACTATTACATATTTGAGAAATAAAACGGCGAAGGAAACAAAAGAAAAGCTGGATAAGTATATAGGACTAATGCTTCTTTAGACTACACTGTCAATTTTGGTTCCATGAGTGCCGTAATGGCCGATATCTACATTGGATGAACCATGTACTGGACGGCTCACTGATGCAGTTACACCGGAAAATGTGAAGAAAGTGCACGATATGGTTCTAGTCGATCGTAAAGTGAAGGTGCATGAATTGGCAGAGTATGCAAGAATTAGTAAAGGGCGCATAAGTCATATTTTGAACGAAGTTTTAAATATGGAAACATTATCCTGCCGATGAGTGCCGCGATTTTTGACCATTGATCAAAAATTTGGTCGTGTGACTACTTCTCAACAGTGTTTGGACCTTATGAAGCACAATCCATCGGACTTTTGGCGTCGAATGGTAACCGTTGATGAAATCTGGATCCACTACTACACACCAGAGAATAGAATGAACGCATGAAACTGGACTGAAGCTGGCAAAAGTGCTCCGAAGCGGCCACGAGTCGATCAGTGAGTCGGAAAGGTCATGGGCACAGTATTTTGGGATTGCAAAGGCATAATTTTAATTGACTATCTTGAAAAAGTTAAAATTATCAATAGCCAATATTATACGATTATATTAAACGATTATTAGGCCGATGGTCACATACGAATCACTCGTATGGTAGCCAAAAACACAACAAACAACAGCTAACGCCAAGCTGCAAAAAGTGCAGCGGCTAGCTTGTCTGGGAATCACAGGGGCAATGTCAACATGCTCCACGACAGTCTTAGAGGCGATGCTGAACTTTCCTCCCCTGCAGTTCCGCATAAGGAGGGAGGCAGTAACCACCGCCTTAAAGCTGCGACAGACCCAAATAATGAAACCTGGCGATCTGGTGGGCCATCTTAAAATCTTGGAAGAAATTCCTTTGAATTCTAAGGATAAGCCGACAGACGTCATGCCAGTCAAATTCGACTTCGAAACACCATTTGAAGTGGTCATAAAAACCACCAAATGGATTAAACAGTTGAACCAAACTGGAGGAAGGTTCGCTCTTATGGTATACGGATGGATCTAAGATAGATGAAAGGGCAGAACTGGGAATTACTGAGCCGAATTTCAGGCTATCCAAATCTCTTAGGAACGCCCCAACTATCTTTCAGGCAGAAATACATGCTATACAGATTAGTGCCCAAGAATGTCTCAACCGAGACACTCGTAGGGCAAAAGTCTTCATTTTATCAGACAGTCAAGCTGCCTTAAAGGCTCTAAAGTCATTTACTTGTGAGTCAAAGTTGGTTTGGGAATGTAAACAATCCCTTAAGAAGCTGGCGGAACGCAACAAAGTAACTTTGATGTGGGTGCCAGGTCACAAGGGAATTGCAGGAAATGAGGAAGCTGATAGCCTCGCAAAAGACGGGGCCAATACCCCATTTCAAGGTCCAGAACCCTTCTGTGGACTACTAAAAAGCCACGTCAGAGAGGAACTCCGGACCTGGGAACTCAATCGACTACAACTATACTGATCCAACACACCAGGACAAAGGCAAGCAAAAAGGCGCATAAAAGTGTCGCCTAGTGCAACAAACCGCCTTCTCGAAATGAGTAAAAAAGATATAAAAATGGTCACTGGCCTTCTCACTGGTCACTGCCCTCTGAGATATCATCTCAAAAAAATAAGCAAATCAGATAGTTAGAACTGTCGTTTCTGTGACAACGAAAAAGAAACGGCAGAACACATTCTATGCAATTGCGTAGCGCTGTTCTGCAAACGACTAAAATTTCTAGAAGAGGTCACCCTAACGCCCTCTGACATAGGAAAAAAGTCACCTAGGATGCTAATCAATTTCATCACAAGTATTGGCATCTAACACTGTTACTAATAAACGAAGTATAAAAGTTATACTGAGAATAAGTCAGGTATAGGCAAAATCACTACCAATAAACATGGAATAACTTAGGTATAGGTTATACTTGGTATAAGAATTTAGTCCAAGTTTATACCGACCCACACCCTTGTTTAAGTCTGGTATAACCTATTTTATGACTGTCAAAGTCATCAGAGACAAAAATATATTATTTTTTGATTTGTTTTGTGAGTAGATATACAATAAAAAAATGTGTTTAAGGGGTATTGCTGCTAACGACGAAGTTGATAATTTAATTAACATGATGGAAAATACACGAAAAAGGAAAACTTTCAAAGAAAGCTTAAATTCTTTTTCAAACAAAGCAGAATAAAAATCCGGTTTCCTAAAGATGATGTAAGATTTTTAGAAAAATTAGTAGGTGATTCACTTATTGTGAACAAGCGAGGAGGAGGCTTATCCTCCACTCTACAAGAAAAATAAGGTCTTTATTTTCTATAATATGTAGAAAATCTCTCACAATATTCTTCAAAATATGCTGAAATTAACATATTTACATTGCATTTATAAGTCAAATAAATAAAGTTTACTTTTTCTTCACTTTCCCATTTAATGTAACGTTCTGTTTTATTTGAAGCCATTTTATGAAATGCTCAAACATAACATACAACATACGAAATAACGATTTATTACAATACAGCAGAAAATACAAAGTTCCTTTTATTCGAAGCCATTTTATGAAATGCTCAAACTCAACATACAATATAAGAAATAACGATTTATTAAAATATAGCAGAGAATACAACGACCATAGTCCATCAAAAAATTATGTAATCTACATATTTTTTGAGTTTATACGACTCATAAAGGGAAAAGCAACTGCGGGTAGTTCATCAAAAAATGACGGAATTTGGTGTATTATTTGTAGAGAAAAGTCAAAATTGACATATTTTACCCAATATATCGTTGTTTTATGCATTTGTGTAGAAGATTGCGTCGTTGCCAAACTAATATTTCGGAATAAAGTGGGAATACTTATAACTAACTTATACGGAGTTTATTGGTAACAAATTATTTTTGTATTATATCTACCTTATACTAACTGCCTTACTAATAAAACACTCATATTCTAAGGTTATTCCGTATTTATATCTGGAATAATAATCCTAAGTCTAAGGTAGATATAATACGAAAATAATTTGTTACCAATAAACTCGGTATAAGTTAGTTATAAGTATTCACACTTTATTCCGAAATAATAGTTTGGCAACGGCGCAATCTTCTACACAAATGCATAAAACAACGATATATTGGGTGAAATATGTCAATTTGACTTTTCTCTACAACTGACAAACCAAATTCCGCCATTTTTTGATGAACTACTCGCAGTTGCTTTTCTCTTTATGAGTCGTATAAACTTAAAAAAATGTAGATTTTCAACATCAAATTTTACTTCATAATTTTTTGATGGGCTATGGCCGTTGTATTTTCTGCTATATTTTAATAAATCGTTATTTCTTATCTTGTATGTTGAGTTTGAGTATTTCATAAAATGGCTTCGAATAAAAGAGAACTTTGTATTTTCCGCTATATTTTAATGAATCGTTATTTCGTATGTTGTATGTTAAGTTTGAGTATTTCATAAAATGGCTTCAAATAAAAGAGAACGTTGCATTAAATGGGAAAGTGAAGAAAAACTAAACAAATTGATTTATTTTACTTATAAATACAATGTCTATATTTTAATTTCAGCATATTTTGAAGAATATTGTGAGAGATTTTGTACATATTATAGAAAATAAAGACCTTATTTTTCTTGTAGAGTGGAGGATAAGCCTCCTCCTCGCTTGTTCACAATAAGTGAATCACCTACTAATTTTTTTAAAAACCTTACATCATCTTTAGTAAATCGGAGTTTTATTCTGCATTCTTTGAAAAGGAATTTATGCTTACTTTGAAAGTTTTTCTTTTTCGTGTATTTTCCATCATGTTATAAATTATCAACTTCCTCGTTAGCCGCAATACCTCTTAAACACATTTTTTTATTATATATCTACTCACAAAACAAATCAAAAAATAATATTTTTTATCTCTGATGACTTTGACAGTCATAAAATAGGTTATACCAAACTTAAACAAGAGTGTGGGTCGGTATAAACCATAGATTTATAATACTCTAGATTGCGCCTTACGATCTTAAAATGGGTGACGGTTGCGACAGAGATAAATGAGCCTATTTGGTCGGTAGTCTCTTTTTAATTTAAGGGGAATATCGACGACGTGACTATCCCACTTTATCGAGTAATATGTGTTGACAGTTGGAGCGGGTGGTGACCAGAAATGATCTTTGGTCTTTGGACATGTATATTCGTGGTTCGAATCCCATACAAACTTTACCTTTTTTATTTTTATTTAATCAATATTGCGTTTATTAGATATTTTTACATCTGAAAAATTGACCTAAGTAAATCTAGCAGATAATAAATGTACCTATGTATAGTAAGTTAATATTGGAATACATAATTTGTGAACTGCATAGTAAAATAAAAGTCATTCGTTATTAATATAAATTCGTCCTTATTCCAATGATGTGAATTTGTTTTGCTTCTACTTTTTTAAAAAATTGTAACAATAGTTTCATAAATAAAAATAATGTCTAAATACTTATAATTGAATCGGTCATTTCAAAAACAGCAAAGTCCACAATTTTGAGAAACTAACTTTTTGAGAGGAATAGACTCCTTTAAGATAAACGTTGTGTGTGCAAAAACGACACCAGTCCAGTAAAAACATTAGGAACAAAACTACAATGTAACTTTAAATTTTGATGTCATCCATTTCATCCATCTTTCGACTATATAGTTAAGTTTTCTTTGCTCTTCTGTAAAATTAGGAATATGTGACTCGTGTTGTTTTTGAAATGACCGATTCAATTAATAAATCGATGGTACATTATGTTGATATTAATTATTTGTAATTTTTTACGAATATTTTTAATTACTTTATACTATTCTACCATTAACTTATTAAAAAAAATAACATGGCTTTTATATTTTGAAAAATCTATAGGTACCTACACAGTTTTTCTTATTTGTTATGTATTTCTTTGCATAGATTTATTTTAGAGATGTAATAATATCTAATAAACGCAATATTGATTAAATAAAAAATAAAAAAAAGTAAAGATTGGTATGGGATTCGAACCAGGATTATCCACGTCCGAAGACAAACGACCAGTTCTCGTCGCCATGCGCTCGAACTGTCAAATCATCTAAAATACTCGACGACAGAGTAGGATAGTGACGTCGTCGATACTCCCCTTGAATTAGAAAGAGACTACCGACCAAATAGGCTCATTTATCTCTGTCGCAACCGTCACCCATTTTAAGATCGTAAGGCGCAATCTAGAGTATTATAAATCTATGGTTATTCCATGTTTATAGGGCTTTTCATTCACAGTCATTTGTTTCGAGCTTCTGTCATGTGTCACATAATATTAATTTATCTACGTCTTACGTTATTGGTATATAAAGAATACAAACCAAAGACGTATGGCGTAGATATATCAATATTATGTGACACATGACAGAAGCTCGAAACAAATGACAGTCGATGAAAAGCCCTATTGGTAGTGATGTTGCCTATACCTGATTTATTCTCAGTATAACTTTTATACTTGGTTTATTAGTAACAGTGTTAGAATAACTATTCTAGATATAAATACGGAATAACCTTAGAATACGAGTGTTTTATTAGTAAGGCAGCTAACTAGATTAAGGTATGCACAAAAGATCTTTATAGGTCGAAGTGCTGAGAGGCTCCATTGCCTTAACGACCTCACATAATCTAATCTAATCTAGCCAATCTTATTGGCAATTATTGAACAAATTAAAGCAGGAACTCAGTGGAAAACGGCCCCATATGCAGAGAAAAGTGTTGTTTCTCCAAGACAATGCCCCGGCTCACAAAAGCATTATGACAATAGCAAAAAATCATGCGTTGGGGTACGAATTGCTTTCTCAGGCGGCTTCTTTTCCTGATTTGGCCCCCTCCGATTATTATGTTTTCCAAAATCTGAAGAGATGGCTCGTAAATAAAAAATTCAGCTCGTTAGAAGAGATAAATTTAATGAAGAAACAAACAACTATTTTGCAGAGCTTTCAGATTCGTATTATTCGCACTGCAGAAAAAAGTTGGAAAATCATTTGGAATCATTAAACAGACCTAAAAGGAATATCGAATAAAATAAAAGAATTTTCCGAAAAACATGCTTTTCATTTCAAAGGAAGTTACTTATCCGAGCATCCAGTAAGTTATATTAAATATTTTACCTAACTAATAAGGTTATTTCGGACCTCCCCGTACAACCGTTCCAACTCGAACCATGTTCTCGAAATCATCGCGGTGTTCCAGAATTTACTCGAAGATGGTTTAAAACAGGGGTGTCAAACTCAATTTTGCAGAGGGCCATATATTAAATTCAGAATGTGTCGGCGGGCCAGATTCAAATAAAAAAAAATGTACTGAATTATTATAACATTTTATTTAATAGTATACTTATAATATACGGTTGTTAAAAATCATATCAAAGTTATAAAAGAGGGTAATTATTTTGAGCTCGAGGATCCAGATACCTGACTTCTCTTGTTTTTGACAAGCTCATTGATGTCAGGTATCATATTCGTTGTATTTATTTTAAGAATTGATTGGAGATGTTCATTTGTAAGTCTTGTGCGATGTTTGTTCTTATTTATTTTCATGACGGAAAACATCTGCTCACATAAATAGGTGCTACCAAACATGCACAGAATGCGTGCTGCATGCTTTTTTAATTCCGGGAAGTTATCCAAACTCTTGAAATATTGTGTATAAAATGTAAGTGCGTTAACCTCTTTAAATTTTTCTTTCAAAATACTGTCCGATTGAAGATCTATCAACTCCATTTGCAAATGAACTGGTGCCTGTGAAGCTTCAAAATTGAATGGATTGTTGAAAATTGGGAATTCCATTTCATTCATTTTGTGGAAGTCTTCAAAACGATTGTTGAATTCCGTGATAAGATTTTGCAGAAGTTGAGAATATTGATCCAATTTTTTTTGATCCACTGTGCCAAATGATTTTAAATGAGGGAAATGATCCAAAGTTTGATTTTTTACCTGATTTTCCCACAGCCTCAACTTTGTTTCAAAGGCTTGAATACATGAGTACATTTGAGTGACAATCAGATTTTTACCCTGTAACTTTACATTCAGATCAGTCAAGTGTTTATTCATATCTACCAAAAAGGCCCAATCAACCCACCAGTCATTGTCATAATCAATTGGGTTGCCTTTTTCTAACATGAAAGCTTGAATAGGGTCACGTAATGCAAAAAATCTTTCTAAAACTACTCCTCGACTGAGCCAACGAACTTCGGTGAAATAAGGGACATCAGAAAACTTTTCGTCCAAATCTTGTAAAAACTGCCTGAACTGTCGGTGATTTAGTCCTCTGCTCCTTATAAAATTTACTATTTTAATTATAGGTTGCATGACATGGTCCATTTTTAAATGTTTGGATGCCAATGATTCCTGGTGAATTATACAGTGAAATCCCACAAAATTTCCTGATGTTTTCTGTTTTAATTTAGTTACAACGCCCGAATGTTGGCCAACCATGGCAGGAGCGCCATCCGTAGTTGGGCTGCTAAGTATATTCCAATCGAGTCCATATTCTGCCATCAAATGCTCCAATGCAGAATAAATATCATTTGCTGTTGTAGTACCTGTCAATGGAACGCACTTTAATAGTTCTTCAGTTATTTCAAAGTTACTGTTAATACCTCGTATAAAAACAGCAAGTTGAGCTGTATCAACAGTATCAGTGCTCTCATCAACAGCCAGTGAAAAGTTTGTAAATTCCTTAATTTTCTCCTTCAGTTGAAGAACCAAATTTTGAGATAAATCATTTATTCTTGAAGCAACAGTGTTTCTTGACAGCGAAATATTTTGAATTATTGACTTTTGAAATGGAAATGAAACATCGGCAACTTTCAACATACAGTCTTTAATAAAATCACCATCAGTGAAAGGTTTTGATCTCTTCGCGATTTCTAATGCAATAATAAAACTTGATTTCAGTGCATCTTCGCTCTCAGTATTAGCTTTAGTAAACATCGATTGTTGACCTTGAAGTTTAGATTTTAAAGATGACAATCTGTCCATTCTTATTTTTTCAGTGTAACAATCGAATTTTGATTTATGATTCGTATCATAGTGTCTCTTCAAGTTAAACTCCTTACAAACAGCAACTATTTGATTGCAAATCAAACACAGTGGTTTACCTTTCCATTCTATGAAAAAATATGCATTTTCCCATTTAGACTGAAAAACTCTACGTTCACTATCAACTTTACGTTTTTGTGACATTATGCCGAAATCGTAACAAATATGGAACTCGACACAATTATGGATATCGCACACGCACGACACAAACAAATGTACAATACCTTCTCAACCACTACTTCGCAACTGACTCACGTGACACGTCGACGCACTTCTTTTATATCGATAAGGAAGGTTCTAGTCTAGACTCGAAGCGCATGGAAGATTCTATTGTTCTCAACAAAAATAATAGGGTGTTTCCGCTAAGAGATGGTGTTACTGTCTATCTCTCTCGCTTGTCTAGGCACTCGCTGCCTTTGAAATGACTTATAAATGTAGTGTAGTGTACGCATTTTAAAACTTCCGTAGAGCAATCGAGTGAAGTCTAAAAGCTCTAAAAAACATGATTCTTCTTTCTGTGACACATTGCGATCGCGGGCCGTATTGGTATGGCCCGGGGGCCGGATGCGGGCCGTATCTTTGACATGACTGGTTTAAAATATTGATGAAATACACTAAATACAGATTGGCGGGTCTCATCCCTAGTGTTTTTGTATTTTATTATATAAGAAACAATGAGATTAGTTTAGGGCAGCGTACAAGATAAATTTAAATTGAAAAGTTGTAAATAAATCGTATATAAATCAAACTGTCAGTTTTATTTAACTGTAACTCGCTACAATATATATTATAAATTATTTCAGAGTAACTGTCATTATACTTTATAGCCACATTTCGTATTTTTAATTTGAAAGAAATTGGGGCCCACTGTATAATGAAGTAGAATGGATTTTGTAATCAACTCGAAAATGAAATTTTGATTTATTTATACTTACCGTGTACCAAGAAATCTCTCCACTTTGCTTATTTCTACAGTTTGATTATTCTTTAGCATTTTTATAGTAGAGTTGATATAATCTGTGTGTGCCTAAAATAGCATATTTCTAAACTATATTATAATATAAAATATGTCCCACTAAGTTGGAACCATATGGAAAACTTTTTTATTATTTTAATTACTTTAATTATTACATATTAATTTTACGAAAAAAAATCTTCTTCATAAAAAGTTCTGCATGATTTAAAATCTAAAATACAATCATCAGATATTACATTTTATCAATAGTATACGAGGTATGTCAAAAAATATGAATTTCGCTCAAGAGTAAAGTATCTTTATATTTCAAAATAGATATCGAAAATTGTTATAAAGAGAAGTTATTTGGAATTAAAAATTATGTTATAGTATGGAACTATATTCTTCTAATTAAAAAGGAAAATTTTCAAATTTTTTCTTAATTTACGGATAAGTACCCAACATAAATTTTATTTATGATAACCCCGTTATTATTAATATTAATTGAGTTACATTACAATTTAATCGCAACTGCCCATGAAATGAGTTGCCATTAAATTGTCGTAATGTAATCAACTCAATTTACATCCCACGTGATGGGAAGGTCCATACCTTACTAATCCATCCTATGGAGTTTTAAATAAGTATGCACATTTAATGCAACTACATACCATTTAAAGGGTTTTTACCCTGGTATTTCTTGGGAATTGACTTATATCCAAAAAGAGACTGACAGACTGTATGATTCCAGTAGAGACTTGTCACAATTCGGATGTCCTTATCATCAATTCCTATGTTTTGTAGAATTTTAATTAGTTGGTCATGTCTTACATTGTCAAAGGCTTTCGAGTAATCTACAAAGCACATGTAGACATCCTTGTTAATATTTCTACACCTCTGTACTAATACTTGCAGACAAAACACTGCCTCCCTTGTGCCCAAAGCGTTCCTAAAACCAAATTGTGACTCGTTGATTTCCGCATCACACTTGTTGTAGATTCTGTTATATATGATTTTGGTGAAGACTTTGGTGATATGATTAATTAGGCTTATCAGTCTATGTTGGTCACATAATTTAGTGTTTGGTTGTTTAGATATGGCCATGAAGGTTGATTGTAACCAATTTTCCGGAATTCTGCTGCTGTCGTATCATCATCATAAACCCGTACTCGTCCACTGCTGGACTTAGGTCTCCCTCAGCTCTTTCCATATTTCTCTGTTTTGTGCGGCTTACATCCAGTTGCCGACATACGCTTCAGATCGTCAGCCTATCTGGTTGGTGGTCGTCCTCTGCTCCGTACTGCTTCTTCTAGTGGCCTCCACTCGGCAATACGTTTTGTCCATCGATTTTCTGACAATCTGGCGACATGTCCTGCCCAATTCCACTTGAGCGACGCGATTCTTTCGACGGCGTCGGTTGTTTTTGTTTAACGACGTATTTCTTCGTTTGGGATTTGGGCCCTCAGGGAGATACCCAACATCTGGCGCTCCATAGCCCTTTGAGTTATGCGAGTCTTGTTCACTACCTTTTTTGTGAGTGTTAATGTTTCTGCTCCATAAGTGGGTACAGGCAATACACACTGGTCAAAGATTTTCCTTTTCAGGCGTATGGGTAAGTCCGATTTAAATAAATAGCTCAGTTTACCAAACGCTGCCCAGGCTAATCCTATGCGACGTGGGAGCTCACACGTCTGGTTATCTCTTCCCAACCGAATTTCATGTCTCAAGTACTTATAAGATGCAGTCTGCTCAATATCCATTCCATCAACGAATATATATCCATTATATATCCATTCCATCAACGAAATATTACGATTTAGCACAGATTAGTAATTATTTGCGTCTTCTTGATATTAATCTTTAGTCCGACCTCTAAGGAAGCGTGATATAACTTGTTCAACATTATTATGGCATCATCCATACGATCGGCTATAACGACGATGCCATCTGCGAATCTCAAATGACTGAGCTTCTCTTTATTTATATTGTAGCGGTTATTAGTGTAATTACTTCTAATTACAATAAAACTAGCGGTTCGTAATTTATATACGACTTTATTTTTTTATTTATACAAGTTTACTTTACAAACTTTAGCTTAAGACTAACTCTATTTACAAATATGTCCTATTTATATATGCGATACAGATATTCCAGAAATATCTATATATCTCCAGCTATGTCCATGTGACTCGACCGCTTGGACGTCATCGGCGCTGCATCGGCGTATCTCGAAACATCGATAGTGTTCTGTCTGTCCGGAGACGGGAGCTGGTATACGAGGGTAGGTCAATAATTATTTTGTTACACTGCTCCCCTCTTAAGATCTGAGCGTCCCGATCAGCAACTCTAGATGGCCCAGGATGGCGGAATCTACAGGATTCTCCAGCTCTGCATACACCCCTAGAAAAGAAGTAACAGTCTACTGTCTTTGAAGGGTATGACATCTTCGGGTTCATGCAACACACAGTAATCCGTACGCCAGTTTCTCTGAAGATCACTTCCAGCATGCTTCTCACAATCTTCCAATCCAGATTTTCTACTGCATGGCCAATTTTTGGTAAAGCCAAATCTTTGATGTCATAATTACAGACCATTTTCTTCAAATTAGTTAGAGCACGCCATATGTTCTCGTAGCTTGGCGTGTCCGTATAAGACTTCCTGGTCACTATATACAGCAAAGATCGAGGACCATCTTCCAATCGCAATACTCTTCCAATTTTAGGTTGTTGATTCCTTAACTCGTCCAGGCGGCCGAACTTTCTATTGAATACGGACGAGATTCCTTTAGTCATCTCGAGGTCTTGTGCAACACAGTGGGCTAGAGAGACGTTTTCTGGAACACCAAACAGATCTTGCTGAACTTCTGTGGTCACGCCGAATCTAGCACTCTTTCTTTCTGCGTAATTTGACATAAATTCCTTAAAACTTGGCTGTGGTGCATCTTTCATCTCCTGTTGGAGGACTCGGGCTTCCTCTGTTTCATTTGAGCCAGCATATGGTGCAAGACGATTTATGTGAATAACTTTTGGTTTACCGTTTGGTAACTTCTTAATTCTGTATATTACGTCATTTATTTTCTTCTTAACTTCATACGGACCTTCCCATTGTCTTTGCAGTTTAGGACACAGGCCTCGACGACGTTGTGGATTATAAAGCCAGACAAGATCACCTACTTCGAAGCTTTCATTCTTGCAGCGAGAATCATATTGATCTTTCATTCTGTCACTGGCTATCTGGATGTGTTGTCGGGCAAGTTCATGAATGTTGTTCATTCGTAACTTCAGGCGGTCGACGTATTCTTCGCCTGCAACATGTTCCTCAGAAGGTCTGCGGCCAAACTCTAGGTCGCAGGGCAAACGAACTTCACGACCCAACATCAGGCAGGTTGGTGTTTGACCTGTACTTTCATTTACGGCCGAGCGGTAGGCCATCAGGAATAAATGAATGTGTTGGTCCCAATCTCGCTGATGTTCAGATACAACTTTGGACAAGTGTTTACCCATCGTTCGGTTCATCCTCTCGACCATCCCATCTGATTGAGGATGCAGGGGTGTTGTTCTGGTCTTATTGACACCAATCAATTTGCAAACGTTTTGGAAAAGAGCTGACTCAAAGTTTCGCCCTTGGTCGGAGTGGATCTCCAAGGGAACACCAAATCGGCTGAAGAATTCTTTAACAAGTACCTCTGCAACGGTAGCAGCTTCTTGATTTGGTAATGCATAGGACTCGGTCCATTTCGTAAAATAATCCATGGCTACCAGGATGTATTTATTTCCAGCATCAGTTTCTGGAAATGGACCTGCAATGTCGATTGCTACTCTTTCCATAGGACTGCCAACATTGTACTGTCTCATGGGTGCTCTCTTTTTACCAACTGGACCATTACCGGATGCACACAGTTCACATTTCTGGCACCATCTTCTTACATCATCTTTACAGTTCACCCAATAGAACCGTTCTCGAACCTTTTGCAGAGTCTTCGTAATACCAAAGTGTCCACCTGATGTACCGTCATGCAACTGACGCAATACTTCTGACACTTTACTTTTAGGTACAATCAACTGAAGCTTAGATTCTGTACCATCATCGTTCTCAAAGGTTCTGTACAGAAGATCATCTTTTAGTATCAGGCAATTCCATTGGCTCCAGTAGGCCTTGACTTCCGGACTACATGCACTAATGTTTTGCCAACTAGGTCTCTCACCTCGACGCATCCAATCCAATACTCTTTTTATACATGGATCGTCTTCTTGGGCTTCTTGTAACTGTTGTGGCTGCCATTGCTCATTAACGACGGTAGTTCGTCTCACAGGGCAAAGCTGTTCATCTACTTTAAGCCGGTGATTACAACTTTCACTGCATGGCCGTATCGAGGAAGCATCTGTATTTGAACCAACTCTTCCAGCCCTCTTCATGCGTCTCTTCGGCATCGTGTCACGAATCACCCTCCGTACCATTTCCACCAAACGTTCATCTTTTCTCTTATCGCCTTTTTCCACGGTTATTACTCGATTGTTTCGTGAAGCTTGGCTAGCTGCTTCGTGTTCCAAGGCAATAGCAAGTGCTTCATCTAAAACTTTCGGCCTTGCTAGTCGTAAAGCTTTCTGTAGTTCATTATCTTTCAGCCCATTGACGAAGGTATCTACTGCAATTTCTTCTAAAACGCTGTCTGGCACCTCTGGATAAGCCAACCGCACCACACGAGCCACATCTGCTTCAAATTCTTGCAGATTCTCACTTGCTCGTTGACTTCTACTTCGCAGTTGTGCTTTGTATACTTGTTGTAGATGGGCATCTCCATAGCGTTTTTCTAGACGAGTGAACAAGGTCTGGTAACAATTTTCTTGACCCTTGGGAATTGACCTTAATATATCTGCAGCATCACCTCGTAAAGCAGCAGTCAAGGAAACAGCCTTTTCTTGTTCGGTCCAATGATTGGCGGTCGCAATAGCTTCAAATTGTTTAAGGTATATGGACCAAGAGGACTTTCCATCAAATGGTGGTAATTTGAATCTCATATTATGCGACGTTTCGTCTCTCGGTAGTTCATCTTTCACCACAGGATCTAACGCTGCTGCATTAACTGATGGTTGTACTTTTGTATCGGTTATCATGCTCTCTAGTTGTTTGATCTTTTCTTCTACGGTCTCTACACTTTTCTGCATCTTATCGAATGTTCTAGAAACTTCTTCAAATTTCTCGTTGTTCTGTCTACAAACTTCTTCAAGTTTTTCGTTGTTTTGTCTACAGACCTCTTTAAAAGTTTCGTCAATCTTTTGAGAAGTCTCGTCGAATCTTTTAGCAACATTTTCGAATTTATCGTCGCTTTTTCTACAAGTTTCATCAATCTTTTGAGAAGTCTCGTCGAATCTTTTAGCAACATTTTCGAATTTATCGTCGCTTTTTCTAGAAGTTTCATTGATCGTTTCAGAAACAGTTTTTAATTTCGATAAGATTACTTGTTCTGCTGACTGGAAGTGGAACGTCTCTGGGTCATCTCCGTTCTTCGTGAGGACATCCTTGAGTCGTGCTTGTAGGACTATCTTGCACCCACTGCTGTCTAATTCGTACTCTTCTAATTGTTCACGGAGCTGTTTTATGGTCAGTTCTTGTAGCAACATCTTTGGTCGGCACACACGTACTTTTCAAAATGTCTAAGTCTTTCCGAATACCGAACAATCAACGCACTTCAATTATTCCCGACGAATAAAGTTCAAAAGTCTTTCCGAATACCGAACAATTAACGCACTCCGATTATTCCCGACGAATAAAGTTCAAAAGTCTTTTTTTCACTTTTCATTTATTTACACTCCACACCGTTAACACCACTGTAGCGGTTATTAGTGTAATTACTTCTAATTACAATAAAACTAGCGGTTCGTAATTTATATACGACTTTATTTTTTTATTTATACAAGTTTACTTTACAAACTTTAGCTTAAGACTAACTCTATTTACAAATATGTCCTATTTATATATGCGATACAGATATTCCAGAAATATCTATATATCTCCAGCTATGTCCATGTGACTCGACCGCTTGGACGTCATCGGCGCTGCATCGGCGTATCTCGAAACATCGATAGTGTTCTGTCTGTCCGGAGACGGGAGCTGGTATACGAGGGTAGGTCAATAATTATTTTGTTACAATATTGATACCATATTCGTTCAGATCTGCCTTCTTAAAAGTGTGTTCTAAAAGGGTTGTGAACAGCTTTGGTGAGATGGTGTCTTCTTGCCGTACTCCTCGTTGCATAGAGAATTTATTAGTTTGTTGAGCTGCGTACAGAATTTATATTGCTGTCGTATATATTAATAAAAAGAGTGGTTAGGGTTTCTAGGAATGAATTGTCCGTTTCGCATAAGAATTTTAGCACTTCAGCATAAATATTGTCAGGTCCTGGAGATATGTTATTTTTGAGGGAGCATATTGCTTTCTATCTCTGAAACGAGAATGGAAGGACTATTTTCGGTGATTTCAATTGAGTAATTATTAGGGCGATCTGAAGCAAAGAGGTTTTCAACATATTGCTTCCATGTTTCTAGAATATTTGTTGGTCCTGAGATCAAAATTCGTTGGTGTCAAGTATGTCCGTTGCTGAGCTGTTGCATTTTCTTTTATTTGTCATTTATTTTATCTTCTTGTGCATGTTTTAGTAATCGTATTTCTTTTCAAATTGTCCAATTTCTTTGCATTTTTCCGAAAGCTATTCCTCTTCAGCTTCTCTGATTTTGGTTTTTAATTTTTTTGTGTATTTCTGGATACTTTGGTTCGTTTTTGTTTTTGTACTTCCGTCGCTCTTCCATCATGTCAAGGATTCTTAGTCATCCATTCATTTTTCTTCACTTTTTCTTGTTTCAATACAAGTGTAGGGATTCTTGCACTTTTCCTCTAATATTGGGATTAGAGAGTTTCTTAATGTCTATTCTCTCACTTAAAGCTTTTTTCTTGACACGCTTCAGTTTTACTTCGAGCTCGCTTACAACTTGATTATGATCTATTGACGCATCGGCTCCTGGATATGTTTTTGCAGATTTGATTGCGTTTCTATATCTTATTGGTATAGCGATTAAATCTATTTGATTTCTTACGATGCCCTTCTAAGTATCTGCTGATGACTTACACGTATAGATTCTGCGGACAGGAAGCTTAAATAGGGTGTTACTAAGTATCATTTTGTGTTCGTGACAAAGTTAATAAGACGGTCCCCTCGGTCATTTCTTTCTCCTAGCCCGTAGTTTCCAACTGTATTCTCAATTTTACCTTGGCCCACCTTTGCGTTGAAGTCGCAAATATTACATTAAATTAATTTTATTCATTTACAATAGTTTTTGTTAGATCAGTTTTTTGTCGTAATCTAAGTGTCCTGTCCGTTGAAACCGTTCTAGTAAACTTTCAAAAGTTTCTCTTTTTGGTTGTCGTTTATCAGGGAATTGCTGAAGATAAATTCTCACTGCTAGTAGCACATTCTTGTTATACAGTTCTAGCACAAAAACCATATTAATCAGTTACTCATTAGAAAAATTCATATTAGTAATGGTAACAAAGCAACTAGAACTATAAAAATAGTATAATGTCAAATATTTAAGCAAATTTAGTATCATAGCCAACTAGGTTGAATATTGTATGTTTTTATTAATATTTTACGCACCAGCAATCTGAACTAAGTAAGTATTTTGATGTCTTATCCAATATTAATAAATTAAGGATCAATCTAAATTAATATTCTATTTTTTTCTTTGAAAAATTATTTTTGATTGAATGTTTTCACGGCCACTTAATAAAATTAACGTAATTTGTGTTGCAATTAATGTTGGGCTTAAAGAATCACGAATAACTCACAAATTAAAGCACTTAGGTATAGAGAATGCTTATGAAATAAAAAAGTACCGTAAAATATCATTTCATTACAATACTAAAATATAGGGTGTTCTATTTAAGAAAACTCAGAAAATACTCATCTGGAGTTTCGACTAACCCTGTATACTAAAATTAAACGTTTCGTTATATTAATAATGTCTAACAATAGTAGACTATATTAAAAATAGTTTGAACATAAATAGAAATTTTCATGTCAAATCACTACAATTCTACAGGGTGTGAATGTTGCTACGAAATTAACAAAAAAACGTAAGGCATCGAGAAAAATCGAAAAATGTAAAAATATACAGGGTATTCTATAAAAAAAAAATCATAGGCTTGTGTCACCCTGTCAATACGAGTGACTTTGTATGTTTGAAAATATTTTATGTTATGATCCTATCTGTACCCCAACTTTTACCTAAATTACTTTTTTTCGTATTTTTTACGACAAACAAGTAATTTGACTTTGTCACACTAATTCCCCACCCTGTATAACATACTACATACTACTACATAGTTACTATAGTTTGTTTTTAAACCAAGAGGATTAAACTAAAATGACAGATTCACACCCAAGAAAGTCACTAGAAAAATCACCCAATACATCTTCTTTTTTGGTTGATCATGTCGGCCTTCGACGGTAATCCATAAAATATTATATTATACTAATACGTCACTAAAGAGTTCTGAAAACAACTGCTTTTTATGTAAAAGCATACTAAAAATCTAAAAATTAAAGGAATAACGCAGAAAACACAAAAAATCGCCGATATGACTTAATTAACTTATGAAATGTCAGTAGTGTCAGAATTTGATAAAGGTCATTAGTGTCAAAATTTAATAACAGTGGAGTAAACTTGCCTGAGGTTGGACCAATTACAAACAAGCATTATGGCGCGGTAAATTTGAATTATTCCTCTTGGTTTAAAAACAGACCATAGTTACTAGTATATACCAACGAGCCGCGAGTAAAACCGTCGCCGTCGTTGCTAAAACCGCGGTATTATGGCTCGTATGTCGATCACCCACTTTATGATTGCATCTTACTTTTGAGAGCATGCAGAACTTTTTATAAAGAATAACTATTTTTCGTAGAATTAAGAATAACGAAGTTATCATAAAGAAAAATTATGATACCTATCCCTAATTTGAGAAAAAATTTGAATTTTTTTTTTAATTACAAGAATATAATTGCATATTATAACATAATTTTTAGTTCCAAATAACTTTTCTTTTTTTTTTTTCTCCGATTCTGGCTTTGGTTTAGAACTAGAACCTTTAGCCACGTAGTTGTATAACTTATCACTAAGTCAGGGGAGTAATGTGTAGTGTGTGTGTTGAGTAAGTGTCTTGTTACTTTGCAAAGTCGACGTCATTGTCTTTGCAAAGAGACGCTAATTGTTTCCGAACGTCTGCGGTCCCTCCGGTGAGTACCGATCCCACAAGGACAGAAACTATTTTTCATTTATTAATTTATAATAAATGAAAAATTTCTGCCCCTGGTAGGATTCGAACTCCCGACCTTTCGTTTCAAAGGTAGGCGCTCTTACCACTGCGCCACAGAGGGGTTTAACTTTTCTTAATAACAATGTTTGATATTGTGAAATATAAGGATATTTTACTCTTTAGCGAAATTCATATTTTTTGACATCCTTTATAGTTAGATTTTAGAACATAAAGAACTTTTTATGAAGAATAATTTTTTGTAAAATTAATAACAAAAACGTTTTCCGTATGGTTCCAACTAGGACTAGGACATCTTTTGTATAAGGTGGAAACCATTTATGAAATAAAATTATTGGTTATAACAAATTAATAAATATTTATTGCAAAAAGGGGCACGCAGATGTGTTTATTTTTATATGCTACCCCAAATAAAAAAAAACATTGAAATTGGTCCATTGTTAACGGAGATATTGCACACTATTCTTCCGCCACTTTTCAGGCAAAAAGTTTTCATTGCTCGGTTACTCCGAAAACCATTATTTTTCAAAATATACAATTTTTACTATGGTAGGGGAACTCAAACGGGGATTTTTGCAGTTACTAGAGCGCATCAGATTATCACATGGGGAGAAACCTTGTACCCAGTAAATGTACCTCTATAATGTATTGGTCCTTAATACAGGGGAGTTCGTTAAGGAGGCCCGAAAAAAAAATCTATCATTTTCTAGGAGGTCCGAAAAACTCGAAATCGTCATATTAAGATAAGGTAAGTTAAGTACATGTAAAACAGTGCATATTTAAAAAATCTGACGATTTGTGAGCGGGACGTACGGAAATGGGCGAGTCACAAAGTTTCACAAAAAAAAGCGAATATTTCGCGAAACGTCAGATCGAAAAATTAAAAAACTTATTCAATATTTTTCAAAAATCTATCGGTTGATACCAAACACGACCCCCACGGAAATGAGGTGGGGGTTAATTCCTTACTTAAAATAAGTAACTTTTATTCCAGACATTTTTTAGAATTATGGATAGATGGCGCTATAATCGGAAAAAACGATTTTTTTAAATGGAAAATTAAATTAAAAAATGGAAAGTCTCCCACTATTCAAAACTTAACTTTTTTTGGTTTTAGGACCTACTCTTCAAAACCCAATAGGTCCGCATAACACTCGAGTAACTACAAATTTAGCATACTTTTCTCCCCTACCACTATTTTTAGGTATACATGGCATTTTAAAAGCAAAAATAATAGACCTTATAAAAGTACCGGCCATCTGGCTGCTGATACGGGTTGCGTTTATTAATGCGCAGCACACCTGTACATGTACATCATCATCATCATCATCATTCAACCCGATCTATCCACTGCTGGATATAGGTCTCCCTCAGTCTTCTCCATGCATTTCTGTCCTGTGCTGTCTGCATCCAGTTTCTGTCGATCCGTTTGATGTCATCACCTGTACAGGTAAATACAAAATCAGGGTGATTGATTACTGTGATGAAGCTAATAGTTAATAACAAAAATTGTAGCCAACTTTGAGCTTCACATTACAAAATTAGTTAGAATGTTACAGGGTGTTCGATAACATAGTGGCAGGCCAAAATTTTGTTTTTTTAAATGGAACACCCTATATTTTATTTTATATTCGAAATCTTCTAAACTTCCCCAACACAAAAATATAACGGTTTGTTATGTTATACAGTTTATTTACAAAGTTATAACCAATGTTCTATGAAAATCGTAATAAGTTCAGCTCCCTGTATAAATAAAAATAAGCACAACAGCAATGGTTTATTGGTGCCATATTTTTTTGTTGATTGTTAAAATTTATAAAAATAGTTGATATTGTTAATTTTCTTTATATCAAATACAGGGTGAGTCAAAACGCAAGTACAGTATTTTCTCAGTAATTTTAAATAGAACACCCTAATTAATAACTTGCTCTGAAGAATGAAAATATCTCGAAATCTAACTAATTTAGACATAGGGAATATTATACAAAAATTAAAGTACGGTAATAGTACTTTTGGATGGTGATATAAAATACAGGGTGTTCCATTTAAAATTTCTGAGAAAAGAATGTACCTGCGTTTTGACTCACCCTGTATTCGATATAAAGAAAATTAGCAATATCAACAATTCTTAAAAATTGTCACAATCAACAAAAAAATATGGCACCAATAAACCATTGCTGTTGTGCTTATTTTTATTTATACAGGGAGCTGAACTTGTTACGATTTTCATAAAAAATTGGTTATAAGTTATAACTTTGTAAAAGCCCTATATAACATAACAACCCATTATATTTTTGTGATGGGGAGGTTAAGAGGATTTCTAATATAAAATAAAACATAGGGTGTTCCATTTAAAAAAACATAAGTTTGGTCTGCCACTATGTTATCGAACACCCTGTAACATTCTAACTAATTTTGTAATGTGAAGCTCAATGTTGGCTACAATTTTTGTTGATACTTTGTATTACTTTCTATTACTATAGCGGATCTACGGATCTTTATCACATTAATCAATCACCCTGTATTTGAATTTAATAGTTATTTATGAAGTGTTAAAAGTACACGTTTAAGGCACAGATGTGAAAGTTTGCAGAATGAGCGAAGCGAGTTCTGCAATTCACATGAGTGCCTTAAAAATGTACTTTTTAACACGCATATCATACAATATTTTTTCTACAAACGTAATAACAGGACAATATCTACAAAAACTTTTACTTGAACACATTTACTTGACATTCCATTTTTATATTTTTTTGACATTACATCAAAATACGAACTGCAGTGCCATAAAATTGTTAAAGCACTAGTGCCTTAAAGTAGCATTTTTAACGCTCGTATGGAGTGCTAAAAATTGCATTTTTAACACGGTTGTATAAAAATTATTTTAAGACGAAAAATTTTTTTGTCATTATTTTTTAAACCACAGACATGTCAATTTTCATGGCAATTATAATTCATATTTCTAATAATGTTTAAAAGTAATGACAAAAAAAGTTTTGTCTTATCATAATTTTAAATTCGATATATTTACCTGTACAAGTGTGCTGCGCAGTAATGAACGCAACCTCTATCAGTGGCCAGATGACAGGTACGGTGTTCGAGGAAGCATAGGGAATAATATATTAAAGAACAAGTTTTCTTAAAATATTTTTTTCCGAAGCTGCTAAGCTCTTGGTCAACAACGTTGATATAAAATTGGTTCCAACCTGTACGGAATTACATTTTGATTTTATTTTATTTTACTGGGCTTTTCTAAACTGAGAATCAGTATGTTGAGTTTTGTAACGAAAAATATACCTACATAATTTCAGAATGTCACCTCCTATTGTTCATAATATACCCTACGCCCTAAATATATGCTTCTTTTCATGAGCATTTTTCAGTGCGTCACAAATGATAGAAAAAAAGGTATGTCCGTGATAATATACATTTTAGTGACATGACATTTTAGTTAAATCTGACAGTTGTCACATTTTATTTGCAATTTGTGTTTTTATTTGCAAAACAAATCAATTGTGTTTATTGCATTTATAAAATGGTATTTTCTTTGATTTGTATAGTCTTATAAATTGTACAAATTATATTCGTAGATATATTATATAATTCGTAAGTATTTTTTTTCGATTATAGCGCCATCTATTGACAACTAGAATAAATGTTATAAATGTCACCGATGAAATGTAATCACCGACGTGCGTTTTTTTCTGTCACATACAATTTAATGCGGTAGAATGAAATCGAAAAACTGTGACGCACTGAAAGATGCTCATGAGAAAAAGAATAGTAAGTTGAGATCACGCCGTTAAGCAGGGCACAGAGCACGCCAAATAAATTCTATTTTGCTGACGTCACAAAATAGAATTTCATAATGAGAGAATCGACGGTTGCTAGGCAACGTGACGTCACTAAAATATAATTCTATTTGGCGTGCTCTGAGCCCAGCTTTTAAAAACATAAAACTATACAGGGTGTTTCATTACAAATAAAAATTATGGACTATGCTAATCAATTTTTTAAGTAAACACAATTATTTACAATTTTAGTAAAAAAATTAGTTTAATTCATTTTTGATTTTTTAGGATTTGTGGCACCAATTTTTCTTAAAGAAATAACACCTAGAAATACTTACCTGCTGAAATGTTGCTTGGAAAATATTATCTGATATGATGTTCCTAAAATTAATAAACACATGTTACTTTATCTAAGGATAAAAATAATTACAGACAATACAGTTTAAAAACAATAACATAAAGACAAATTCTTAGTAATCATCCATATTTCAGGGATTGGATAATAATTGATGGATTCGACCGTTACTTGATTGAAATTCATTTTATCTAGAAATAAAACACTGAAAACTTTTGTTTTCAATATTTCCACAAAGCTTATTAAAAGTTAATGTGACTACAGCTGTTTCGGCAGAGTATATCTATCAAGTGATGGGTTTTGACAATTCGTCTACACTTTAAAGTCTCTCACTGAATAGGTTAGTGAGGAGCTGTTTGTCTCAAGTTGGTCATTCAGAATTATATCTGTATTTTTTAATTTATTAATTTCCATGGATTCTAAGAAAGATAGCTTAGGCAGTGGCGTAGCTGAAGATTGCGGGCCCCCCCCGCGAAAACTTTTGTGGGCCCCCGTATTATAAAAGTAACGACAACTAACAACAGTGTACTTCTAAAATATGTGTAAATGACAATATTTGACCTTTTTTAATAAGTCTTTATCAGTTAGTGTTAATAGATATTTTGGGAATAGACATGAAAACCTATTAAGTATACCTTCATGTCTCTTAATCCGACAAACCTATTAGTAAGTTGTTGCAATACTATATACATAAATTTCGTGACCCGTCAAAATGGCCCGGTCAAAACAGCCTCGTCAAAATATCCCGGATACAAAATAGCCTCGACAAAATAGCCCTTAAGTCTTAAACAAAATAGCCCCGACAAAATAGATCGCACACAAAATAGCCGCGGTCAAGACAGCCCCGGCTAAAACAGCCCTGGCTAAACCAGCCCAGGCTAAAACAGCACGGCGAAAACGCTCCCAATAAAAAGTTTTACCTTTTAACGGAGTATCATTTATTTTAAAGCATTATTCTATTTGGGAAATAAGCCACAATTTAACTTAAGAAAAAATGATTTTATTAACGTTTCGACTCTACTTCGGACGTCCGCGTCGTTGCCAAAATATAAAATAATAAATTAAACAAAAATGTTGTTGCTTAGTAAAAAAATTCTTCTAATAATTTACTTTAATCTGACTCATTTATATAGGAAATTCAGACATATATTTTACATTTTAAAGTAGAAGACTTTAAAATGATATTGCCAATATTTATGAGTTGCGTTCCTGGGACGACTTTATTGAAATATAGTTCATTCGATTACATGAAATCAACTTTAACTTAAGAATATCCGTTACAAAAAAATCATAGCATCCGTCTTTAAAAAGACAACCACACGCAATGGTGACAGTAAAATTCTCGTGTTAGTGAATCACGAGAAAAAATCAGGAATTTTTTTTACTGGTTTTTCCTAACAGAAGACACAGTATTCGATTTCTCTGAAAAGACCATTTTTATTTAATGTGGTTAAGATAAACATCTGAATAGAGGATAATTACCATTTCCGAAAAAATATATTTTTAAGGGATTATTTTTTGGGCGAGCTATTGTTCCGCGGCTATTTTGTCTGCAGGCTATTTTGTCGGAGCTGTTTTGTGTGCGGGATATTATGTCGGGGCTATTTTGTCGGAGCTTTTTCGACGGGGCTATTTTGACGGAGTACCCATAAATTAACCAATAAAACATTAACTTCAAAACTTTTTTTGCTACAAATTATTTTTTCGTCGCAGCTGAGCTCTTCGTAAATTTTTTTATACGTTTTATCCGTTTATTTTTAAATTCCGGTATAATCCCCACTATTCTGTTATTCCTGCTCCTTCTGATAAAATTTCGAAAAACAAATTGCTCGTTTCTCGAAGATTATCACGAATTTTTTCAAAAAGTTGAAGGACCGTTATCTCTGCCATTTCAGATTACAGAAGTTTTGCTGTTAGATGAATAAAGTTAAGTATTTCAGATTGAATAGTAATGTTAACGGCAAATTCAAAATTATTCATATGCTCTAATAATGCATTAGCTTCTAATTTTTCATAGTTTTTTGATAACAGTGTAATTTTCGTTAAAGATTTCATTACTTGTCGGAAAGCTCGACGCAAAGCTATAACGGCTATGAACTCCGGGTTTCACATAACCTTTTTAAGTGTTGGCAAACGCGATGAATCCAAAGTCATAATAGTACATAGTACATCCCATCTTTTAATACTTGCACAAAAAAGAGATATATTCTCTTTATTATATTGTAAAAAAAAATCAACTCCTGTACACCAGCAATGGCATCATTCAACATTAGGTTCAGATTATGGGATGCACGATGAACATAGGAAACTGTTTTTCGATGTCAATTATGCGCCTTTATACGCCTGAATATATTTTGAGTGGTATTAATATTTATTGAATAAAAACAATTTTTTATTAAACAACAAGCAAGCCAGCAAATTTATAACTTCGTGCTGTATTTGGGGGCTCAAGTAATGTTTAAGTTATTGTTATTGTTTTATCGATTAATTTAGCTAAAACAGGATCATATTTAGCTAGTAAAAGAACCATCGACAAAAATTACCTTTATGGGATTCACTTTCATCTAAGCTAGCAACATATCCACGAAACGCTAAATTGCACCCACAAAGAGTAAGAGTTACGTGTTACGTCAATTACCCGCTTCATTACTTCCTTCCAAATTCCCTATTTTGATGCTTATTAGGAAAATTTGTTTTGGTCCCCAATTTAAAGAAAGTAGAAGTATTAAGCTTGAAGGCTTTAAGGGGTCCCTCCTAACGTCGGGCCCCCCCGCCTGTCAGCTACGCCACTGTTAGGGCCTTTATTTTGAATATGAAGAATTTGATACCGTTCATTAACAGAGTGATTATGACCTAGATGGTGAAGTGCGCATGGAGATTCTGTTTTTCTATTATTGTAAGCCATTTTGTGTTCTCATATGCGTTTGTCAAAGATTCTGCCAGTTTGACCGATGTAAGTTTTTGGACTGTCACCATATGTCAGTTTGTATACACCACTCTGTAATTGCTCTATGTTTTGGCTCTTATTGTTCTTAATGTATTTGCTTAAGTTGTTAGTTCTGAAAGCTAGTGTTATTTCTTTTTTTCTTATTTGTTTGGCTATTTTTGTTGATATTTTGCCTGTTTATAGGTGTGATAGAGCAGAAGGTGCTGAGTTTTTTCTGTGGTAGTAGGGTGGGAAGATTAATTTCAGGGCTTTCTTATGCAGTTTTTGATTTAAAATTTTGTTAATTGTTTGTTCGTTGTACCCATTGTTTACTGCTGTTTATTGACAGAAATTCTAATGTTAAAAAATAACTTCAAGACAGAATTTAACATTATTAAATAAATAGCAGCCAAGATATCAACAAAAATAGCCAAACACATAAGAAAGAAAAGAAAAATATCATCTTTGAGAATTGAAAACAACTTACGCAAATACATTAAGAACAATAAGAGCCAAAAGAGAAAGCAATAATTATTAGTCCAGGTCCAGGAACCGAAGCTTTTCACCTCGCAATTTTTACAAAATGGAAAGGCGTATGTAGAACGCTATAAAAACGGTTTAATATTTATACCTATAGGTTCTCAGAATGATATTTGGCCCTGAAAGAGATGAAGTGATAGAAGAATGGAGAAGGTGGCGTAATGCTGAATTGGGGACTCTGTATGGTACTGAAAACATCGTAAACATAAAAGTTAACCGGATAAGATAGGCAAGTCATGTGGTAAGATCAAAGGAAGACAGAGTGTTAAAGACAGTCTTTTTTGAGAGACCAGACGGTAGAAAATCATGGGCCGTTCCAGAAAAAGACGTGAGGATGATGTTGAAGTTGAAGCCATTTATCTATCATTGGGGTAGATACAATAATGGGAAATGCAAGCGCAAGATCGTAGAAGATGGAGGGCTATAGTGGATGTGGCGAATACTCACCTCGCCTTGTAAAGCCAGCCAAGAAGAAGAATGATCACAATATTTACTATTTTCAACGAAAACTTTTTGTTTATAAATTCGCAAAGTCTGTGCGTTAGTGCGTTGCCGCTCCTGCAGTACTTAGAGCAGATTTATCGATGGATTCTTATGTAGTTTTATCTTCTGAATCCAAATCTGAAAACGGCATTTCGATATCTCTAACCGTCCTCGAGATAATCGACCTCAAAGTCTAAAATATGACGTCACAATCCTTTTGTTTTCTACCGACACACTAAACGTCAGCTGAAATCGTTGCTAGTAAGTAGGCTAGTTGTTTAATCTGAACTTGTTAAGCAAAGCATAGGGTATTCACATTGGAGTTTGACACTTCGTGAGTCAAACTAAGTTTTAAATTAGGTATTAATAAAATATCAATCACATTTGATAGTGAATTTAATTATTATATAAAATTAATAAGATGTTCAAAAATACAATTTGAGTATATTTTGAAAGCAATACTTTATTAACAACTTTAAAAATGTTTATACGAGTATACGGCCTCCCCTTTAATGGGAGTACCTAATGATAAATGGACTGCTCCATTTGTGATGAAATAAAAATTGTTATTATAGTCGGTTCGCTAAACTCAGACACAACTGGCTAGTGATTTTAGTAGGTAATTTTTTTGTTTTTGGCAAATTTTGCCAAAATTGGCAAAATTACTAATTATTTAGTAATTATTAACTATTTAGTAATTATTTCTTTTGCCAAATTGGCAAAATTACTGACTAAAATCACTAGCCAGTTGTGTCTGAATTTAGCGAACAAACTATATGAAATGTTGTTTGGAATAAAAAAATATGATATAATATGTGCAATTACATCCTTCTAGGATCTTGGTGCTCATTACGAAGCTTGTAGCCGGCACTAAGTATGCCCAAATGCTACTTAACTTTTTGATATACCTCGGTAGCTACTAAGTCTTCAGAGACCTAGGGGTGTGGATTCTTTATAGATGTTAAACAAAATTGAAACTCAATTGCTCGGGGGGCGACATAATTAAAAAGAAAATATCATATTATATGTTTACTTTATAAAAAAATATTAAACTAAGAATGCCGGTTATTTGAAATATCTGTACTTACCGTAGGCTACTTTCATGCGTGATTACTTTATTAGGGCGATAGAGATTGGTAAAGAAAATCTAGTAATTAAACATAATTCTTACTTTATTGAAACAAATAAAAATTCAACAAGGTTGTTATAACAAAAAACACCGCAGTTACGGTGTTAAACATTGTCCTAATGTAACGACACATTTTTTTTGTACGCACATAACGACACTCAATTTTACAGACAAAGTACAGGTATTAATTATATTAGAGATGAAATTCCATTGTTCGTTTATCGTATGCAACACTGGTAGACTATATTATTATTATTGTTATTATTTAAACTTAATTGAAAGAAACGTAGAACTTTTCGACAAAAGAAAACTAAAGGAGGTGTTTAATCCATCACTAAAAATACAAAATACGGTCGAGAATTTACGACCACAGCAGCCACTTAAGCCTACTTCGGCTCTGGAACAAAAACTCGAAGAAACTGTACTAAACACAAACAACTAATTTCCTCCATTGAACTATTTTTAACAATTTTCTCCGTCAGCAAGGCAAAGAGCCTGCTGACGGAAAGGCACAAACTTCTTATTTAGCTCTCTAGAACTGATCTTTCATAACTGATCTCTGTCCTGGACTATTTAGAACTGCCCTCTCATAACTCTAACAACCAAAACTCACTCCATCTCCCCATTCTTCTATTCTCACTCCTCCATGTCCGGTTTTACCAATCAAAAAAATTCGCCAATTTCCACTCTTATCTCAAAACGAATAGAAAAGGTTTAAGCAAACTTCAACCACGCCTTTAAAGGTAATAACTCATACTTCGTCAAATAGGATTCACTTTAAGAAATTCTGATGACTTGTGTTCCAGCTCAATACATTCTCACGTTTTTCGCTGATTCAGTTTTTCGCACAGCTGGCCCAGTAGATACTCATAACTATATTATATAAACAACTCAGAGCTTCTTATCTCACAATGGTATGCACTATGTAAACAAATCAACTCCAAAGCATCATATTCCCGTCGCCAGAAATCAATTATAGAAGAATTTATGATCTCCGAAAGCCATCAAAACCTGTTTGAAGCATTGCCGCATCCTCTGCAAAACACAAACAATTTGGGGCTCTTAAGATATCAACGCTAGACCACAGAGAATCGTACAATCAACGAAACACGCATCCAAAACCGTGAGAAGTGAATCACGTCATATTCTGCGTAAAAACAGATCATAAATGCGACTTTCGTGTGAATCAAGAAAGAATTACGTAATACGAAAGATGTCAGGAACTACGATTCTTCGATAACAAATATGGATCTTAACGGTTTGAGCATATAGGGAGGAAACAAAAAATTCAACGAATTTCGGACCGTTATAAGCTTGGCGCCTCGTAATGAGCACAACTTAATAGGTGAATGTAATAAAAAAAATAATACCTTCCTAGGTCAAGTAAACTATCCAAAACGGAACTCCCTTTTTTATCCTCTATGGCATTTTCTAGAGATATGTTTAATCCTGGATCTCCTGGATGTATAATAATAGCTAAAACCGTCCCCAGGAGTGCATTAAGAGCAGAAGAGATGAAAAAAATTAAGAACGTCCTGATAGCTATTTTTCCATTTAATTTTGCGTTAACACTAGAAGATCCAGTTATTAAACTTGATAATATAAGGGGTAATATAAGCAGTTTCAGTAGTCGCATGTATATTTCACCCGGATATGAAATTAGTAAGACAGTTGTCTCTGAGACATCTACTTGACGTAAAATGGAACCTACAAAAAAAGTGAATTTATTAAATCAACATGGCAGATGTAAACTATATACAGTCACTGAAGGTTTTCACTTCAGATTTCGTTGAACCTTCATCGATTTTCATGAAAATTGGTGAGTAGTTAGAGGTTACTAGAGGATAGAGGAGAATAACAGTAAAAATACTCGATATATGTAAAAACTTGTAGAGCATGTAGCACGGTTAGCCCAAAAACGTTTGTGTGATGTATTTTGGGAAGTACTTTGATTCCAGCTTGGATCTTTCTTAGAAAAACATTTTTTAATAAAATTATATACCATCTAGAGAGGAAGATTTGTTTACTTCTTAAGTAATTTTTACTTTTTTACTTTTTTACTTTTTTACTTTTTTACTTTTTTACTTTTTTACTTTTTTACTTTTTTACTTTTTATTTTTTCACTTCTTAAATAAGTAATTATTATTTTATTTAGATTAATTAAAGATAATTAAACATTGCTTCGATCAACTTAATAGTGTATAATTGTAAATATAATAATCTCAACCATATTTTTAAACTGTTTTCTTGAGACATGTTCACGTTAAAGGGTAGGTACACACCCCGTTAAGATAGGCAAAATGTCCTCACTTCCAGAATTCAATATTTTTAATGTTTTTACGTTCTACATAATAAAAAATAAGACTAATCTCAATTTTAACCCCCTCAATTCAACATGCGTCAACGCATTCCTTTGCGTATGCGCTAAGACGCATGCCTTTTACCTGTTTACATAATATAGTGCCTTTGGCCTGGCATCAAACTTGGAATCTAGTTTGAACAATTGGGCCTTAAAATTTTAATATATTAAGAAGACTAAGTTTTCACTCTAATGGCATATAAAACAACATAATGCTATTCTACACCCCACCAGAATGAAAACAATGGGAACCTTCTCTGGTTACACCTCCGAGGCTTCTACAATATGCAAGCCATACGGATGCTGAGACTCAAGGAAAATGAGGGTATTCTACAATTTACAATTCACGTCCCATCTGCTCAGCGCGGTAAAGTTCCAACGAGAATGGCTCGTACTCCAATCAGAGTAAATGTAAATCAAAAATGAATAACCATTTTCAATTTCGTTGCAAAACGAAAATACAGCCGAAACATATTCTAGTCCAATCAGAGAGTGCAGCAAGCACCTCTACCGGTTTCGAAACTTATTAGTCTCTCATCAGGAGGCACATATGCTGCTCTCCCTGATCCAACCAAAACAAACCCCAGCGTGCAGTCCCGGATTGCAACGAACGAAATGGCATAAATACCCTAGCAGCAACTGCTACAACAAGACTAAGTTTTCACTCTAATGGCATATAAAACAACATAATGCTATTCTACACCCCACCAGAATGAAAACAATGGGAACCTTCCCTGGTTACACCTCCGAAGCTTCTACAATATGCAAACCATACGGATGCTGAGACTAAGGAAGATGAGGGAATTCTACAATTTACGTCCCATCTGCTCAGCGCGGTAAAGTTCCAACGAGAATGGTTCCCTTCGTACTCCAATCAGAGTAAATGTAAATAAAAAATGAATAACCATTTTCAATTTCGTTGCAAAACGAAAATACAGCCGAACCATATTCTAATCCAATCAGAGAGTGCAGCAAGCTCCTCTACCGGTTTCGAAACTTATTAGTCTCTCATCAGGAGGCACATATGCTGCTCTCCCTGATCCAACCAAAACAAAGCCCAGCGTGCAATTCCGGATTGCAACGAACGAAATGGCATAAATGCCCTCACAAAACTGCTACAACAAGACTAAGTTTTCACTCTAATGGCATATAAAACAACATAATGCTGTAACGGGTAGTTCTTTCAGGACGACAGACTCAGTAAAACACAGGTTGAAAACAAAGCAAATCTATTAATTCTAAATTATAAACAATATAACGCAAAATAATAATTTAATATTCTATCTCGTCCCAGCGAAGTCCTCCTTCCGGATGGGCGTCTGTAACAGAAGAACAAAATTAACGGCGGTATTCAAATATATTATATCTATCGGGGGTTCGCTCACTACGCTTGCCTCCGTTGAATTACAAATCGCACATTACCTCACATCGGTATACCGTGCGGCTCGTCTCGAGTTGGCCTGCCTGAGTTTACGAATCACCTCACGAACGGTGCACGTCACGACTCAGGTCGCCCGGCCTCGCTCACTTCGCTTGGCTGGTTATTTAGCCCAGAACGGTCGTTCAGGACCGACGGATCGTCGCTTGCGATGCTCTTAAATATCCCTCTGGCGGCGTTGGTTCGGAGAGGTGGAACTTAGTGGGGGCACCTGCGCGATTTGAGAGAATCGCACGGTTCCGAGTGTCGATGCTTGTTCGGTGCGTCAGCCTATCATTACACCCCCTCTTCTTCGAAAAAAAAAAGAAGTAACATTCCTTTTTTTTTGTCTACCGTCTTTTGATCCCATCTATTCCTCTGGGGGCTCGTCCGGGCTTTTTTCTCCCACCCACGGCTTTAAATCTTTTACATGCGCCGTCATCAGCTTGTGGCTACTGCTATCGGCAAATTTCAGTTTTACGATTACTGGCGATATCACGGATGTTACTATGTATGGCCCCGAGTACTTTGGCGCTAGCTTGCTGGTGAACGTTGCGCTAGCCGATGATAGATAGTGTTCCTTTTTCATGACACGGTCTCCTGGATGTGGCCGCCAGTCTCTTCGCCTTAAATCGTAATGTTTCTTTTGGTCCTCGAAAGCGTGTTCCATGTGTACTTTGGCCAATTCCCTTAACGCTTCTAACTTGCTTAAGTTTTCTGCGTACCCCTGTATACCCTGGTCGTTTGTCACATCTGTTGTATTTAATTCTCTTCCAAAATTGAGAAGCGCTGGTGAAAATCCTGTCGAATCGTGTTTTGACGAATTTATGGCATAACAGAATTCTGGTATGAATTTGTCCCAGTCTTTATGGTTATCCTCCACGTAAGTAGCTATCATTGTTTTCAGTACCTTGTTTGTTCGTTCTACTGGATTGCATTGAGGCGAGTATGGTGGTGTCAGAATGTATATGTGTGTGTGTGTGTGTGTGTGTGTGTGTGTGTGTGTGTGTGTGTGTGTGTGTGTGTGTGTGTGTGTGTGTGTGTGTGTGTGTGTGTGTGTGTGTGTGTGTGTGTGTGTGTGTGTGTGTGTGTGTGTGTGTGTGTGTGTGTGTGTGTGTGTGTGTGTGTGTGTGTGTGTGTGTGTGTGTGTGTGTGTGTGTGTGTGTGTGTGTGTGTGTGTGTGTGTGTGTGTGTGTGTGTGTGTGTGTGTGTGTGTGTGTGTGTGTGTGTGTGTGTGTGTGTGTGTGTGTGTGTGTGTGTGTGTGTGTGTGTGTGTGTGTGTGTGTGTGTGTGTGTGTGTGTGTGTGTGTGTGTGTGTGTGTGTGTGTGTGTGTGTGTGTGTGTGTGTGTGTGTGTGTGTGTGTGTGTGTGTGTGTGTGTGTGTGTGTGTGTGTGTGTGTGTGTGTGTGTGTGTGTGTGTGTGTGTGTGTGTGTGTGTGTGTGTGTGTGTGTGTGTGTGTGTGTGTGTGTGTGTGTGTGTGTGTGTGTGTGTGTGTGTGTGTGTGTGTGTGTGTGTGTGTGTGTGTGTGTGTGTGTGTGTGTGTGTGTGTGTGTGTGTGTGTGTGTGTGTGTGTGTGTGTGTGTGTGTGTGTGTGTGTGTGTGTGTGTGTGTGTGTGTGTGTGTGTGTGTGTGTGTGTGTGTGTGTGTGTGTGTGTGTGTGTGTGTGTGTGTGTGTGTGTGTGTGTGTGTGTGTGTGTGTGTGTGTGTGTGTGTGTGTGTGTGTGTGTGTGTGTGTGTGTGTGTGTGTGTGTGTGTGTGTGTGTGTGTGTGTGTGTGTGTGTGTGTGTGTGTGTGTGTGTGTGTGTGTGTGTGTGTGTGTGTGTGTGTGTGTGTGTGTGTGTGTGTGTGTGTGTGTGTGTGTGTGTGTGTGTGTGTGTGTGTGTGTGTGTGTGTGTGTGTGTGTGTGTGTGTGTGTGTGTGTGTGTGTGTGTGTGTGTGTGTGTGTGTGTGTGTGTGTGTGTGTGTGTGTGTGTGTGTGTGTGTGTGTGTGTGTGTGTGTGTGTGTGTGTGTGTGTGTGTGTGTGTGTGTGTGTGTGTAGTTGTAATTTGTCTTCTAATTTGAATTCTTGAAACAAATCATTAAATATTCTAAAGTTTATTTAATAATTTTATATAATATATATAATAATATAATTTATTTAATAAAAAATTTATTTAACGAGAAAAATACTCACTCGGTGATTTTAGATATTGTACATTTCTTATTTGCCTCATAATCTCGATAAAAAAATAGGTAGTTATTTTCGTTAATTACAGTCTCTTCTGATAATTGTATATTTTGTTTGGAGATATTGCAAACGTATTTACTTAAATGAAATTGACTTAGTAACCCGCTCGGCCACTTTAAACTCTTCGAGAGAAAAATGGTAAGGACTCATGAATGGTTGCAATCGCGATTTCCAACAATTTCTTCCAAGTTTTTTCGTGCCGTTGATATTTTCCGAGTTAGGGGGAAAATAGTGACTAAGTATAATTATTGAATTATTTATTATTAACTTTACTTCTTAAAGGTGCCGTGTATTTCTGCGTAGGCGTCCACCGTTCATTGTATTGTCAGGTGAGATATTAGATAGTCACGATTACATTATTCTATTAAGAGTAATTTCATTAATATCATTTGGCGAATATTAACCAGCCATGACATCTTTTTCTAGACCTCTCTTACCCTCTATATTTCTTTCGAGTTCCAGTTGCCGACAAGTATATCGTTCTCCTCGCAATATGTCCCTAAGTATGTCCATGATATTTTAAGCATTCGGTGCAGGCACCTCATTTCAAAGACTTCAAGTTTGTTAGTGGAGCTGGCCTTTATTATCCATGCTTTCATTACATACAAGAGAACAAGCCAAACGTAACACTTTAGCGTATTGTACAGTAGAAAAAAATGAAAGAATACCCATGAACGAACATAAAAAACACGCTGTATTTTCCTGTCACCGTGTCACACAAAAAATTGGCCAGCACAGGTACATGTAATAATTATTATTACATGTACTTGCGCTGGGCAATTTTCTTTGCGACATGATGACAGGAAAATACAGCGTGTTTTATATGTTCGTTCATGGGTATTCTTTCATTTTTCCGACTGTATCTCAGGTTGAAACCCAAATTTCAGTGAACAGTCATAAGAGTTTGGACGTCGACATCCCATTGTTTATGAGAGATATTTTTCATTAAGTTGAGCCCGTTTGAGCTGACAGTCGGAGTGAGTGTATATTGTCTTACCAAGATAGACGATTATCCAGTTTTATTCCCAAGAAGTTAATCAATTATGAATAATTTATTGTAAACTCTTTAGGAACTACTTATTAACTTTTGCTCTCAGAACGAATTTCGAATAAACAATACGTTCTTCAGACACAAAGATCAAGAAAAATATACATTCAAAAATACAAGAGCACACAGATCCGATATTGATTATATATTGACAAACAGAAACATCCATCATTCTCAAGTACTAGACATAAGATGTTTAAGTGCAGCTAATATCGGAAGTGATCACAACCTAGTACTTGGAAAAATCAGAATACATCTACAAAAAAACAGGAAAAAAGACCCTATTGAATGTGAGACAAGAATAAAGGTAAAACAGCTACAAGACTTGTCAACACGAGATTTATACCAGAGAAGACTGCAAAAAGTACTGAACGAAAACTACATAACACCAGATGAAGACATAGAAGATTAGAGATAATATCGAAATGGCAGCAACGGACGCATTTGGAGAACGTAAGATAAGTAAACATATACGAAAGAAAAGGAGAACACCCCATGGATATGTGAAGAAATAAAAATAAAATGCCAAGAAAAAAGAAAATCTAGCTAGAATACAAATTCAAAAGAACGAGACAAACATATGTGAAGAATATAAAAGAGTTTGAAATGAGTTAAACTCAATAGTAAGAAGGAAGAAAACAGAACATTGGTAAGCATTTTCAAAAGAGATGGAGCACGACTTATACGGGATGCAAAAGGAAATTTGGAAAATGATAAGAGGTCAAACAGCAGAGATGAAGGAATTGATAGTAGAAGTAAAACATATTGATACAAATACATGGACAACTTACCTAGAAAACCTGTATCAAACAGCTAATCATGAAGAACTGGAAAACCAGGATTAGAATCGGATGAGCAAACAGAAATTAAAGAAGAAGATAATGAACGCCTTAAAACAGATGAAAAATCGAAAAGCACCAGG